>NW_020837989.1:6276523-6400511 GCF_003676395.1 Aethalodelphis obliquidens | reverse complement strand
TATATATATATATATATATATATATATACACACACACACAATCATTTTCATATTCTTTTCCATTATGGTTTATTGCATGATATTGAATATGGTTCCCTGTGGTATACAGTAGGACCTTGTTGTTTATCCATCCTATATATAATAGTTTGCATCTACATAATTAGGTTAAATACTTTCTCTAGTTCCCTCTGAGCTCCTTTGATCCTAATTATTGCATATTAGTGGTAGGATTAAAACTAGAAGCAAGGAGGCAGGTGAGCTTCTCTAAGCAATCATCATCTCTTTCCTGGATCACTGCCATAGCTTCCTCTCTGCTCTGCCACTTTCAATCTTGTCTCTCCCCAAACTATCCCCTCTACTGCAGCCAGAGACACCTTCTAAAATGCAAATAAGATTATGTGTCACATCTTTGCCCCAAACCTTTGAGCTTCCCTCCAGGCTCTAAGGCAGACCCCTGAGACTTTGCATCATACCAGAAAGCCTTTGCTAAATATCTCACTAGCTACCAATACCCGGTGAAATCAAACATTTTTTAGGTTTAAAAAGAAAAACACCTTATTGTTTAACAGAAATGGAGGACATCAGAAAGAAAAGATTCCTAAGACAGCCTGAATACCCAAAGAGAAATATGCAGACCACGTTGGAACTTAGTAGAAATGCTGGGGCTCAGGCCCAGCTCAGCCCTTCTGAATCAGAATTTGCATTTTAACAAGATGATTTGTGTGAACAGGACAACTCGAGAGGCACTGTCTTAGAGATAATCCGAGTCATCGTACAAGTCCTTAACGGTAGGGACAAAGGCACAGCCTTTGGAGTCAGGACTGGCTTTGAGTCCAAACTGTGTCGTGACCTTGGGCAAGTTCTTTAGCATGTCTGAGGCTCAGTTTTCTCATCTGTAGAATGGGAGATTAAAAAAACTCAAACTACTACCTAGCTCACAAATACATTAAATGATTATAATCATTTAATTAAATGATTAAATGATCCTTTAATTAAAGGATTAAATGATGTAATATTAGAGACAGCCTTTGTCACTGTGTTGACATACAAACCTTAATACAAGTTAGATTAATATATTGGGAAGCTAATAAGCTCATAGAGGCCCTCCGCCATGTGGCATCAGGTCTAAAGGTTAGAACAAGGTAGACGTGAGACAAGGGTATGAAAAAGGGATAAGCTTTATGGACTCATTCTCCAAGGAGTTACTGAGCACCTACGATGAGCCAGGCCTCTGGAAGGAGCTAGGGTTACTGTGGCGAGCAGGGCACCGTCCTTGCCCTCATGAAGCACACAGCCTGTTATGTCAGAGACATCAATCGGCAGGGAGCATGAGTGACACTGAAAATAGACTTGGCCACGCTCTGTCCTTGCTTGGCACAGATCTCGCTGCGGCAGGGCTGTGATTCCAGCTGATCCTTCTAGCTGGCTCTTGATTCTCCAAAGAATTTCTCCTTGGGGAATTTAAAAAGAGTCTCATTTTGCCCTCTCCCTCAAGGTATTATTTTGTCCATTTGGAAGGGGAAAAATACCCATCAGCTGTTTTAGGTGGAAAATATCTTTTTTCTTATTCCTATGTGAAACCATGTTTTTTTCCCAGGGCTTTCTGGGTCACTGAAACCTCAGCACGTGTCTATTCGTCTCAGACTCTTGGGTGACCCCTTCATTTGCCGAGCAAGCTTTCCTGTGTACACGGGGCTTGGCAGCCTCCAGGATGATTTTTCTAATAAAGACATCTCTCTTTCCTAGCTTGGCAGAGATGGGAGTCCTCCGTGGGTAAGGCTTGAAGAGAAGGGGGGAGTGAGGCAAATGTAGGAATGATCTCATTGCCGTTTCTTCCCTACCCCCGGCTGCCCTCTGAATTTTCCCATGAATTGGTAAAAGTTCCATGAGTTTTGATATGATAAAAAGTAATATTGGCATGAGGAAGGTAAAAAGAAACTGCTGGCTGATTTCTATAATTTTGATGCACTTTAAGCAGTAGTATTTATATAGGAAAGCTTTGCTGGAATTTTCCAGCTAACGCTTCCAGGAGAATAGGGACTTGTCAGTTGGAGATGCTGTCTTGGGTGCCCTGGGACTCTGGTGGTGGTGAGAAACAGCTTTGTGAGGGAGCCTGGAGGAATACAACCATGTGTCTGAGAGAAGGGCTACCCCAGGCCAGAGGAATGGAATTCTGTTTCAAATGAAGCCAACTCTCTCCCTCTCTCTGTCTCTCTCTCTGTCTCTCTCTCTCTCTCTCTCTCTCTGTCTCTCTCTTGTTTTAGGATGTCCCCATGTTTTTTTAAATTTAATTTTATTTTTTCTGGGCTCCATTTTTATTTCTTTCTTTCATTTTTTAAAATTGAAGTATAGTTGATTTACAATGTTGTGTTAGTTGAAGGTGTACAGCAAAGTGATTCAGTTATACACATATATATATATGTATATTTCAGATTAGTTTCCCTTATAGGTTATTACAAAATTTTGAGTATAGTTCACTGTGCTCTAAATAGGTTTTTCTTGGTTAGCTATTTTATATATAGTAGTGTGCCTATGTTAATCTCAAACTCCTAATTTATCCTCCCCCCCCCCCCCCCCTTCCCCTTTGGTAACCATACGTTTGCTTTCTATGCCTGTGAGTCTATTTTTGTTTTGTATATAAGTTCATTTGTATCATTTTCTTAAGATTCCACATATAAGAATTATCATATAATATTTGTCTTTCTACTTATGACTAACTTCACTTAGTATGATAATCTGTAGGTCCATCCATGTTGCTACAAATGGTATGATTTCATTCTTTTTTATGGCTATGTAGTATTCCATTGTATAAATATGCCACATCTTCTTTATCCATTCATCTGTGGATGGACATGTACGTTGCTTCCATGTCTTGGCTATTGTAAATAGTGCTGCAGTGAACATTGGGGTGCATGTATCTTTTATTGAAGTATAGTTGATTTAGAATACTGTGTTCGTTTCAGGTGTACAGCAAAGTGATTCAATTATATATATATATTTTTTTCATATTACTTTCCATTATTGATTATTATAAGATAGTGAATATAGTTCCCTATGTTATGCAGTAAATTGTTTTTGCTTATCTATTTTATGTATAGAAGTTTGTATCTATTAATCCCATACTCCTAATTTATCCATCCCACCCCTGTCCCTTTCTTCTTTGGTAGCCATAAGTTTGTTTTCTGTGTCTGTGACTCTGTTTCTGTTTTGTATATAGATTCATTTGTACTATTTTTTAGATTCCACATGTTAAGTGATATCATATAATATTTGTCTTCCTGTCTGACTTACTTAGTATGATATTCTCTAGGTTCATCCATGTTGCTGCAAATGGCAGTATTTCATTCTTTCTAATGGCTGATTAGAAATGGAGTAATATTCCATTGTATACATGTACCACCTCTAAATGAAGCCATCTCTTGAATGATCTCTCTGCGGAAATCATGTAGAGGACTTACGATTGATTAACAAGAGCAATATATTCTTATTCTGATAAAACAAAAAGCAGTGAGGATTGGACTCGGAGGCTGAGCTGAGACCTGAGACGTTGTGGCCTCTATATATACTGCCAAATATAAAATAGATAGCTAGTTGGAAGCAGCCACATAGCACAGGGTGCTTTGTGACCACCTAGAAGGGTGGGATAGGAAGGGTGGGAGGGAGACACAAGAGGGAGGAGATATGGGGATATATGTATATGTATAGCTGATTCACTTTGATATAAAGCAGAAACTAACACACCATTGTAAAGCAACTATACTCCAATGAAGATGTTAAAAAAAAAAAAAAGAAATGGGACGGCAATGATTGTTCACTTCATTGAAACAGCAAACACAAAGTGTGTGGGTGCCTTGCCAACATCTGCCCAAATGTGTTTCTTTTCTCCTCTTCTTCCCTTTTAATTTTTAAAAAAAATTTCCTTGGAATCTCTGGTTCATCTTTTGTTTATAATTGCTAAAAATGTGAAGTTCTTATTTGTATGATTTTAGTTGTGAGATTTAAGAACAAACGCTTAATCTTTTAAAAGCCTTGGTTTCTCCATCTGTACAATGATTAGTTTGCATCGGATTATGTCTAAAGCTTCTTCCGACCTAAAAGTCTGATTCCCAAGGATGCCACGTTATTTGATGACTACTTGCAACAGGTTGGCAATTAGCAATTAGCTGGCAGCTAAAATAGAGTGTGAAGTTGAAAATAGCTGAGATCTGAAAAATACCTGTTACCTTTTAAAACGATATGAGCCATGCTGCACTTTTGTCTTGGTCGTGTGTGTGTTTGTGTATGTGTAATTGTAGACATTACTGAAAAGTCTACATGGAGTTGGGGGATGATTAACCAACAATGTAAGGTAGGAGGGAAGAATACCTACCACGATGTCGTTATTCCTCTGGGCACTTCTGACGCTCAAGGGCAGACATCACTATCGATCTTATCCTTCATTTCTACACAGGGCTCCAGAGAGCCACTTGCAAAGCTGTGATGGAAGCTACTTGTCTCCCTTAGTACAAGGCATAAAACCCGCAACACTGCTACTATCAGCAATATTCTCTAACATTTGAGTTCCTGGAGATTCTTCTCATTTGAATATTCATTCATTGAATAGATATTTTTAAGCTCCTACTGCGTTCCAAGCACAGTTCTTGGTAATAGTGATAAGCAATGGAATAAAACAGACAAAATTCCCTGCTCCCGTGGAGCCTTCATTCTAGTGGGAGCAGGGGAAGGATAGACAATAAACAAATTAACAAGTAAATATACAGTGTGTTAGGTGTTGGTACGTGCTATAAAGAAACCAAAACAGAAGAAAGGGTAAATGGAGTGGATTTGTATGAGCTTGGAATTGGACTGCCATTTTAAGTAAGATTTCACGAAAGGCTTTACTGGGGTGGCGTTTGAGGAAAGACCTAATGGAGGTGAGAGAGGTCAGGTGAGAATGGGGGAACGGTCATCCAAGGCGACGTAATCATGCACAGAGGAGCAAAAATCGTCTTCACATGAAAATATTCACTGATGAATTGACCGCTTATAAAATTAGCCCCACCGAAACACTCCTCTCTGCTTAACATTTTTTTCTCCACCCGTCATATCAATATTTTTGTTGGCAAGCCTGCTGATAATTAACAGACATTACAAACATCAAATAATACAAGCAAGAGTAATTCAATGTAGTTGTAAAGTAAAATTACCAGTTATAGGAAAGATAATGATTTCATGAAGCTGTTGAAAGTTATGTGGGAAAAGTGCTTGGGTTGTAAGCAGATGAGGATCGGAGTGTTCAGAGCTAACAATTGCGGAAGAGAGAATCACTGAGGATTAAACGCAATAGACTTTTTCAAAGAAAATGTTTAATCGAAGGACTATGAAAAGCCTTTGGGAAAATTTTTTTTTACTCAAACATTTCTGAGAACGTGAACCTGTTTATGATCATCTGTGAACATCGAATCTAAAGAAAAGTTGTATCTTGCTTTGTGCTTTTTTTGGGAAAAGTGCGCCCCAAGCTCTCCGTACTTGATTTATTCTTTCTTGCTTCTGAGAATTAGCATGGAGTTACAATTCGCTGAATATACATTAGAAATAACTTATTTTAAAGATTTTGGTTTTATTTTTAAACTAAGGTCCCAATGGTATCTCTTCTACTGTTTAGTATAACGTTTTAGAACTTGTTTTAAGTGGCTTTGCTTTAAACTGGCTGATTTCCATTACCAGTAAAATTCCCCTGAAGAGGCAAGTTAAGTTTGGAGGGATGAAGGAACTCACTCAAGGTCAGATGGCTAGAAGGTGGCAGAGACTAGGAAATGCTTTTTCTGTGCTTCCCAAAGGAGATCAGAGTCAGGTTGAAAGAAAACTCTAGCAGATTCATGGTTTGAATCCACATGGGAAATCAGGGCTTGCTGACAGTTAATCAGAAAACCAGCATAGTGACTTCTTTTTTTTTGAAAGATAGCTTTTTTTTTCTCTTTTAGTAAGTGGACATGATTCTGTTTTAGGAGACATTCCTCATAGCTTATGGCAGTCTTCAAGGAAGCAGTCCTCTTTTACGAGATCTGTGGAAGAGGATAAAATGTGCTTATTTATCTGTAGAATGTTGTAGTGATGCTCTGAATGTCTTCTCCCCTTAATATATAGTATATGACCTCTCATTTTGATTAGGATATAGAGTATATACTGCATTAAGTAATGGACCAGCAATTTTAGGAGTCATCTTTTTCCCTTTACTCCTGGGACTCTTAGAGAAGAAATAGATGCTTTCTGGAGTTTCTAGACTGTTTACTTTAGAAATACCTTGCATTTCCTCATTTGACTTATAGCTTGACATCCATGTTGTTTTGAGGAGTACTTGGGGATTTTTGAATATGCATTTTGCTTAAATCCACATAAGGAGATAATTTACCTGCTATTCACTTCTAAATGTAGATTGATAGATGAATAGATAGGATTTAGTTTCTGTGAATACCTAAACACTTCTGAAACTGACTTTAGGAATCATCTCTTTTTCCTTTTTCATTTTACACTGAGGTTGTACAGAAAGGGAAAGCAATGCACCTGGGTCACACAGCAAGGCAGTGACAGATCTCATACTGGAAGCAATATTTTCTGAATTATGGTTGGGTGCTCTAGTTCACCTCAGTATGACTGTCATTCCTATATGCATTTAGGCATGAGTAGCCAGCCTATCCTATGTTTAAGATATCTGCCAGAACTATCTTTTTCTTTACTACATGCCAGTACCCAAAGGAGAACATACCATATTCTGCAGTTGCACCCGTAAAATTGAGCAGCAGGGTTATGGAGATGAGTATGTCATTAAGAGCCGTACTGAAATACCTGCCCTGCCACTTCCTAATGAGCTCTGTGACTTTGGGTAAATGTTTAAAGTTCTCTCTGCCTCAGTTTCCTCATTTGCTAAATAAAGGTAATGATCCTTCCTTCTCAGGTGTATTTTGAGGATTAACTGAGATAATTAATATAAAGCACTTAAGTACTTGAAACTGCTTATAATCAAGCCTAGATGGAGCTCAATAATGTTAGCTGTTGTGTGGTCATCATTACCATGAGCTACAGTGGCCTCAGCGTCCTCATCATCAGTATCATTAGCATCTTCATCAGCAGTTTTTGTTAGTGTTACTGGCAAATTGAAATCAAACCACTGAACTGTCCTTTGAACGCATCCGGTCCAACCTTGGTCTGACGACTTAGTATTCTCTTGCATCCATGCCATGTGGCCAGGTAATCTTGGCGTGAATACCTCCAGTGCCAGGGAACTCATTTCTTCCCAGGGTAGCCCATTCTATTTCTAGAAAGGATTTTTTTTTTTTCGCGGTACGCGGGCCTCTCACTGCTGTGGCCTCTCCCGTTGCGGAGCACAGGCTCCGGACATGCAGGCTCAGCGGCCATGGCTCACGAGCCCAGCCGCTCCGCGGCATGTGGGATCTTCCCGGACCGGGGCACGAACCCGTGTCCCCTGCATCGGCAGGCGGACTCTCAACCACTGCGCCACCAGGGAAGCCCTAGAAAGGATTTTAAATACAACTAAACTAGGCTTTAAAAGTCTCGAATATTTAAAATAAATGGCCAGTCCTGGAATCATTATTCACATCTGAAATGATTTATATACCAGTTATGTAAGGGATTTGTTTTTACTGTTTTCTCATAAATATTATAGAACAATTAAGTTCTTGTGTCTTCCTTGTCTAAGCATGAAGGTTCCAGAACAAAACGTGGAAACTGGCTGACTGGAGAAGGAGGCAGGAAGCCCCATCAGTCTTCGTTTCCAGCCTGGGCTTTGTCACCAGTTGTCATCCTGGGCTGAGGAGCCCGCACTGTGCTGCCAGCTACTCCTCCTCTTAGCCAGTCACGCCTCTTACTTCATCTGTTTGATTGTCCATGGGTATTTGTGGTACCCAACATCTGCCAGATACTGCTTTTCATCCTAAGGATGTGAAGACGAACAAGATAGACAGACAAGTCATATGGTCTCATAAAATTTACAATCTTATAGGGGAACTGCAGCAAGTAAGTGAAGAAAGGTGATCATTTCAGTGAGCAATAAGTGCTATACAAAATTAAAACCAGGCAATATGACAGCACATTGGTGGGGGGCGTGCGGGCAGACATTTGAGATTGAACAGTCAGGGAAGGAGGTGACAGTTAGGTGGAGGTCTTCATAATAAAGAGGAGACAGCCATGAGAAGACCTAGGAGCGCGTTGTTCTGGGCAGAGGGAGCATCGTGCAGGAATGAGCTTGGTCATCTTGACGAGCAGAGTGGCTTGACTAGAGGGAGATTTTAGGGCAGGAGGCTGAACAGGTAAGCAGGCCTGAAGGCGATTCTGTTCTAATTGTGTTGGGAATCCATGGGAGAGCTTTGAGAACTGGAGTGATACTGTATGGTTCACATATTTAAAGGTCACTTTCACTGGTAGATAGATTGTAAAGGGGCCAGAGTGGAAGTAGGAGGTTATGAGACTGTGGCAATTGTCCGGATTAGAGACAGTGGTGGCTTGGACTGGGTTCTTAGCAGTGGAGATGGAGGGAAGAGGACAGATCCAGGGGATACTTTGAAGATAAAGAGCTGAATGAAGTTGCAAGGGGTGAGGCCAATTAAGAAGTCAAGGAAGCCTCTACGTGCTGGGTTTGAGCAACTGGATGTCTGGTGGTACCATTTACTGAGCTGGGGAAGATTGGGGATAAACACATTTGGAGGTGAAGATCTAGAGTTCTGTTACGGACATATGGATTGCATTTGAGATGGGTGTTGGACGTCTCAGAGGAGAGAGGATGTTGTAGCTTAGCATGCAAGTCAGAGGTGAAAGAACACACTGAGCGAGTTATTGGCCTGGGATGGTATTTAAAGACGCAGGGCTAGAGAGAGTGCTGTTAGCGTGCGGCAGCAAAATCCATTCAAAAATGTGAGCTGACAGCAGCCACTGGATTAACAAGTCTGTGCCATTCAGATTCTCTTACTCTGTCTTCCTCTAATTGAGAAAACATACCTGGAGGGCCATGACGATACAAGATGCTGGTTGGGATCAATTACAGAGATGATGCCTTCCTTCTGCTCAGTAAACTTGGAATCATCAGTTGAAAAAGAGACGCACAAGTCACTAATTACAGACCAAGAAGGTTGACCTGGGTAAGAAGTGCAGGTGTCAGCAAGTCCTAGGTCAGAGCATAGAAGGAACAGTTAGTTTGGTGGACATATCAGGGAGGCCTGTGCAGGGGAGATGCTATCTGTAGGGGAACCTGAATGATAAAAAACATTTTAGCGACAAAAAAAAGGGGGGGGTGGTAAAAGCATTCCAGGCAGAGGGAGACCAGGCTGAGAATGGATTGGGGTGAGGCACAAAGAGGCCACGTAGTAGGGCTCACATAGCAGGAACTCAAAACAGATTTGTGTAATGAGTGAACAGTATCCTACCGATCCTGTGTCTGGGCTGGCCACTTCTCCTCTGCCCAAAGCCAGCCCTTGAAATGGATTTGCCCCTGTGTTCTAGGATGTAGGTCTGGCATAGCCCAGGGAAAGTAGGAGGAGCCTTTCACCTTGGGCTGAGAATCGAAGGGCAGGGAAGAAACAAACTCCTCCCACGGGGCCAATAATGATGACACTCAAAATTGTGGACGGCGAGCTTGTTCCAAGGGTACTGTCGGGTGGGCAGGCCGCCTCGCAGTACATCATGCCGCACCAGGCCTCACAGCACATTGCCGGCCGGCTTGGCGCGTTCTCTCTGGGGCAGCAACGACAACAGATCCAGGAAGCGAAAGGCAGGTCTGCAGAGAGCACCAGAGCCAGATGGGCACCCCATGGGGCCCATGCCCCTCACTCAGGAGATGGAGAAACTGAGGCTCTAAGAGAGCCATCACCTACATGGCTGACACAACAAATTAGTGACTCTGCTCCCTTGCTCCCTTTCTTTGAGGTTGGAAGCCTTTTGCTGCCTCAGCTTGTGCTTGTCTCTGGCGCCCGGGGAGTTGCTCTCATTTACCATCGTCATGCCCTCTTCCGCAGCACTCCCCTCCTCTTGCCTTGCTCCCAGGAGAAGGCCAGATTGAATGCTGGATAGAAGCTTAAAATGTTCGCCTCCCTGAGGAATCATGCCATCTTAACAGCTAACGTTATGAGTACAGAGAATGGTGGCCCTTTGGGTGCGGACATTGTTGGGCTCTCTTTGAAGTCCCCATCACTGGGCAGGTCTTCCTCAAGCCAAGTTTGACAGGAAGGGGTTATCGCTGTCCTTGCAACTTGAATGACTATTTTATGCTCCCGCAGAAGCCAAAGCATCCTTTTCCTCCCTCCAAGCTGCTGTCTGAGTTGCTTCCCAGATGACTCGGGGACAGATGGTTCGTTTATGCTCCTGTTCTCTCCCTGGGTCTCCCTGGAACCTTCTTGTCTTGTGGCTGGGGTGGCTGTTTCTCTTGGAAATGGAAAAGGAAGCTGCAGTTAGACCACCGGGAAGCTGGGGTGGGGGCCTGTGTAGGAGAAATGAAAGGGGTGTGGGGTGAGGACCATAGGGAGAATGGTGGGGGGAAGCTGGATAATTCAAGTCGAGACAGTTATGACTCTTGTAAATCCATACGCAGCTTCTAGATGCCTGGCAGACTAGTTTCTTCAGTGTTAATGCTTTTTTTTTTCTTTTTTTCTTTTTAAATGAGCCTGGAATAGCGATCCTGCAGTATATGAGAGCAGGCCCTTTGTTTGCAGGCAAGTAAGGTACTGCAGATGAGAAAAAAGGAGGAAAGCGTTGCCATTTCTGCGAGGTTCCAGCTCCCTGAGAGCTGGGGTCCAACCAGTCCTGCTTACTGACCTCATCTCACTAGTACATTACACGGCACATAGTAGGTACTCAGTAAGAATTTGTTTAATGAACAAATGATTCGTTAGAAGAGAATCAGTCTCGGAAAGCACCCCACTTTCAGGCTTTTCACCCCAGAAGTTTCTAGCATCAGAAACTTCAGCATTTTATTATGTTCACAAGAAGGAACTCAGTAATCATTTATATTCACACAGTATTTAACAAGGTATTTCACGTTCATTAGCCTGCCTGTGCTCCCCACTGGATTGATGGCTTCTTAAGATCAGGTGTCTTGTCCATCTCCTCTCTGCAGCCCTGATCCCTGATGGCCCTAGACTGGTGATTGACATTCATTCAGAACCCACCAGGTGCCAGGTACTCTGTCGGGCAGTGGCGAGCCAAAGTGGATAATAGATACACATGGAAAACCTACCAAATAAAGTGTGACCAGAGCCAGGAAGGAAAAGAGCAGTTCTGAGAGAGAGAATGACCGTGGCTCTAACTTGATTGCGATGGGGGTCAGAGAAGATATCTGGGGATCTCTGGAGTTTTGCTCATCTGAAATTTATATCCCGTACCATCTTCTCTCTCTCCTGTGTTGTCCCCAGCGCTGGAACTGAGAAGGTACACCTGAAAGGTGTTGAGAGCTTCGGTGACCCTCCCAGGTTGGCTACACTTGGCTAATTGGCTTATTCTCTCCCTCCTTCCATTTCTTCTTTCATTCCTTCTATTCGTTCATTTATTCCATCAACTAACATCTGTTCAGCACCTACAACTTTCCACGCTTTGTGCGGGTGCTGGGAATATACCAGTGAGCAAAGTTGACAAGGTCTCCACCTTTGAGAAGCTTATGGTCTCCGAAGTAGAGGCTCATTAGTCAGATAATCCCAGAATGTCTTATTATGGATAGTGGAAAGTGCTGTGAAGGCAGATTCCATGCTACAAAGAGTGAGTGTGTTTAACATGGAGGCTTGGTCTGGTGTTAGGGGTTCCAGAAGGGTCTCCCCATCGAGGCAACGTAGACAGGGATCTGAAAGGGGGTTGGACATCACTAGGCACCATCAGGGGAGGGTGCAGAGCACTGCAGTCATTTATAGGTAGGCCCTGACATCATGGTTGGGAAATCAGTGACCTTCATGTTAATTCCAAGAGTGGGAAGGGATGACTCTATTACAGAGATATATTTTATACATGAGAAAGAACTGTGGCTTGAGGAAGGTTAGTGAGTCATGCAGTCCCTTTGAAGCAGGACAGAATTGGGACTTGAGCCTCGACATATAGCCTGAACGTCTCTTTAGCACTTTCCACGACCTCCTGGGCCATAGAATTCTGGCTACAGTTTCTTTATCTGAAGTATCTGATGCCTGACTGACTCCTTAATTGTCACCAGGCCAGTTCCAGGCACATGGAACACGTACTGAGTCACGGTTAGGAATGTCACCTCCAGGTCCCATTACCTTTTCTCCAAATGAAGAAAGATGAATAGTGGTAGTCATGTAAGCCAAGGAGCTGGGGGTCTAGCCCCTGCCTGTTCATTTTTCAAGTCTCTGCATCTAATCACTACTATACAGTGTCATGTCCAAGGTCAAACAAGCAGTGGCACATTTGAGACTCTGGGCTCCTTAAAAGAACACTTCTTTCACCTCTTCTTGTGTCTAAACTACTTGGACCAAAAACTGGAGGCCTGCTTCGTGTGCCTGACTCCATTTCCATGAAGTTATAATAACTGTTTTGGGCAAGAGAAAGCCCAGATTAAACACAGGTATCTTATCTAGTTCCTTCTCTTCCTTGCTCTCACTCTCCCTATCAGCTTTGTAAAAAGCATTGTTATGTCCTTAAGGCTAATAAACCACTGGGGATTAAACTGCATTTTTATAATAATACCTCCTGATCACGAGGAATTTTGATTTTCCCCTAAACATCCCTTATGTGGGTATCTCTTTTTAAAAATTATTTATTTATTTATTTATTTTGGCTGCATTGGGTCTTCATTGTTGCATGTGGGCTTTCTCTAGCTGCAGCGAGTAAGGGCTACTCTTTCTTCATTGTGGTGCATGGGCTTCTCATTGCAGTGGCTTCTCTTGTTGCGGAGCACGGGCTCTAGGCTCATGGCTTCAGTAGTTGTGGAACGCGGGCTCAGTAGCTGTGGCACGCAGGCTTAGTTGCTCCACGGCATGTGGGATCTTCCCGGACCAGGGCTCGAACCCATGTCCCCTGTATTGGCAGGCGGATTCTTAACCACTGTGCCACCAGGGAAGCCCCTCTTATATGGGTTTTTATGACGACGCGTATTCCGGCTGGGACAAGCAATAGGAGCGAGGGCTTTGAAGTCAGGCCCCCACTCGTAACTCACCAGCTCTGTGACTGCAGGCCAGTTACTGAGCCACTCTGAGCTTCTTTCCTCTCATCTGTGGAGCTGAAATGAATGGTGGGGGAGAATGGGATGGCATCCACGGAAAAACCAGTGCAAAGCATAGAGCTGAGGCCAGCCTGGAACACGGTTGGTCCTCACTCAACTTTGGTTGTCATATCATAAATGTTCCCTTTCACAGATGAAGAAATGTAGGGTCCAGAGACCAAAGGGGACTTGCCTGGAACACACAGCTAGTTAGATCCTGAGTCTGGGCAAAAGTCCATATCCCTGCACCCTGTATGTCCACTCAACCACTTATTCTTTAGGCAAAAACCAAATATCAGATATCAATGGGAAACAGGACTCATGCCATTGCCTACTTGTGACTTGAATTCCTGGGATCTCAGACCGGCATTCCTGCCTCCCCCCAGCCCCTCTCTTTTGCACCGGAAGTCCTCTGGCCACTGCGGCGTGCAGAGGTATTATTAGGGAGAAAATGCTGGTCACGTTTCCACTTTCTCCTCTCCTCTGGGGCAGCCTGTTTTCATAATAATAGGATGGGAAGGAGGAGAAGTATCAGTATGATCTTTATCATCATTTATCTGGAGCAAACTTGAATTGATTTCTTTGAGAAGGAAACTTCCTCTGAAGATCGACAAGGCAGCAGAAGATGGTATAGCCACTCAGGCAGCCCAAGGGAGCTATGAGATAATAAGAATCCCTTACGCTCCTGCTGGCTTTAAAGCTCTCAAAGCATTTCACTTATATCACCTGATTTGATCGTCTCAGCAGACCTGTGAGGCAGGCAGGATAGAGAGAGTCTTATCCTTAGCTAGGTAAACTGAGTCATGGGGGGAATTAGGTAGGTCATATAAGGACAAAGCTATTTCTGCATTCATTCATTCAGCAAATCTTCATTGAGCAGCTACTATGTGCTGAGCCTACCTTAGGCGTGGAGAGTTATATCAGACATTAACCTGGCCTCAAGGAACACCCAGTAGTGGGGAAGATCAGCACGGGGACATAAATAAGAAATTACAATATTTGATTAGCACGGTGACATATGTATGCCAGGAAATTAAAGGAAAGGGAAGAGGAATACCCAGTTTAGCCTGAGGAGGTGTGGTAGTCAGGGAAGGCTTCCTGGTGGAGGTGTCGCCTGAGATTTAAGGCTGAAGAGGTGTAATCCAGGTGAAGGGGTTGGGGAGATGGCACAAGCAACGGCATGGCCTGGAGAAATGGCCTGAGAATAAAAACAAACAAACAAACAAAAAACGAAGAATGGGAAATCAAAGAAATTATGGAAGTTGGATCTTGAATTGCCCTGAATGCCCAGCTAGGGACCTTGAGTTTATCCTATGGTCATTGGGGGTAAAGGTAGGGGCAGGGGCATTGAAGGGTTTTAGGTAAGGGGATGCACACCTAGTTTCACCTAGATTAGAACTCAGATCTTTGATTTTCTGGTACAACACTCTGGTACCCCAACTTCACCTCTTCACAGCTAGGGCCACTTGTTCAGCCGTCATCACTAGACTAAGCCTTCCTCAGCCTCCTGGAACCCACCAGCCCCTCGTCAGAGAAACCAGGGTTGGCCAACGCAGGTGACAAAGTCTTCCAGGCCATGTATCCTTCCTCTGGTATTGTGCCCTGCTTCTGCTTCTTGGGCTGTTGCCTTCTCAGGACCAAACCTCATGTGCTCTCAGCCCCCAGCAGAGCTCCCCTGCATATCCAGTCGTCTCCATCCATCTGGCTTTAAGTGCCAGCTCCCACCACCTCTCCACCTTGGGAATGGCCCTTGCTGCTGTGAAGGTTTGTTCTCATACCACCCTTTTCTTTAGCCCAATGGTCCCAGGGCCTGGAACAAACACTGTTGCATCTCAGAAGCCTGGACTCTGTACTTTTTACCGATTCCCACTCAACTACTTTCTGGTTCATATAAAAATTCCCTCTCTGAACCCCCTACTTTTGAGATATCTTTTCTGTGCTCTGTGGTAAAGAATGGGAGCTGCTCAGTTAGATCCTAATGATTGCTAAGCATATGGCCTTATGAATTCCCTACAAGCCTCTTTCCTCATCTGTGAATTAGGGATAATATTAATACCTACATCCAAGGGTTGCTGTGAGGTTTAAGTGAGATAATGCAAGTAAAGAATTTAATGTGGGAAATACTTAATAAATCTTTCTTCATTATTATTGTACTGACCTTATAGGGCTTCTGGTTCAGACAGTATAGAAAATGGAGCAGCATAATTAGATTCTCTCTTTGCAGAAAGTGCAAACACTCACCATTTAGTTCATCCAGAGGGGCCTTTAGGGAGGCACAAAGGAAGGTGAGAAAGCATCAGTGACAGGGGCATGGAGGTCTCCAGTCCACCTTGGCCACTAACTTCCCTGTGACCTGGGGTCCACAAAGCTCACTCTCTCTCCTGCTCTCATTTCCTTCTGGCTGAATAATGTGAGCTCTCCTAGTCTGTGATTCTACCACTGGAGTCTACATTAAGTCCATTCTCAGCCTCTGCCAAGTCTGGAGACAGTTCAGGGCTGAGATGTCTGACCAGGCCTGTGGTCAGGGCCAGAGACTGGGCTGGGAACTGCAGTGTCCACCTGCCACTGCCTGGGGAAAGGAGATGATGGCTCTGTTGCCCATCAGACAGATGCCAGCTCTCCCATCCCCAAGCTGCAACTGGAGGCTGGTGCTGGGATTCTAGTTCTGTGGTCATTTTTGCAGTTCCAGATGCTTTTTAAAGTTCCAGACCAATCTGGGATATTTGCCATAGGTTTAGCAAGAGTCAACACTCTTTTTTAAAAAAGTTTTTTAAACATCTTTATTGGAGTATGATTGCTTTACAATGTTGTGTTAGTTTCTGCTGTATAACAAAGTGAACCAACTATATGTATACATATATCCCCATATCCCCTCCCTCCCTATCCTACACCTCTAGGTGGTCACAAAGCACCGAGCTGATCTCCCTGTGCTATGCGGCTGCTTCCCACTAGCTATCTATTTTACATTTGGTCGTGTATAAATGTCAATGCCACTGTCTCACTTTGTCCCAGCTTACCCTTCCCCTTCTCCGTGTCCCAAAGTCCATTCTCTATGTCTGCGTCTTTATTCCTGTCCTGCCCCTAGGTTCTTCAGAACCTTTTTTTTTTTTTAGATTCCATATATATGTGTTAGCATACAGTATTTGTTTTTCTTTTTCTGACTTCACTCTGTATGACAGATTCTAGGTCCATCCGCCTCACTACAAATAACTCAATTTCATTTCTTTTTATGGCTGAGTAATATTCCATTGTATATATATGTGCCACATCTTCTTTATCCATTCATCTGTCGATGGACACTTAGGTTGCTTCCATGTCCTGGCTATTGTAAATAGAGCTGCAATGAACATTGTGGTACATGACTCTTTTTGAATTATGGTTTTCTAAGGGTATATGCCCAGTAGTGGGATTGCTGGGTCATATGGTAGTTCTATTTTTAGTTCATTTCTTTCTTTCTTTTTTTTTTTTTTTAACACATGATGCCTCTTTTTTAAAGACTTATTTATTTTTGGCTGTGTTGGGTCTTCGTTGCTGTGCACGGGCTTTCTCTAGCTGTGGTGAGCAGGGGCTACTCTTTGTTGAGGTGCGTGGGCTTTTCACTGCAGTGGCTTCTCTCATTGCAGAGCATGGGCTCTCGGTGTGTGGGCTTCAGTAGTTGTGGCATGCAGGCTCAGTAGTTGTGGCTTGCAGGCTCTAGAGAGCAGGCTCAGTAGTTGTGGGCAACGGGCTTAGTTGCTCTGCAGCATGTGGGATCTTCCTGGACCATGGCTCAAACCCGTGTCCCCTGCCTTGGCAGGCAGATTCTTAACCACTGTACCACCAGGGAAGCCACTGCTGGATAATAGGGTAGCTCTATTTTTAGTTTCTTAAGAAACCTCCATACTGTTCTCCATAGTGGCTGTACCAATTTACATTCCCACGAACAGCGTAGGAGGGTTCCCTTTTCTCCACACCCTCTCCAGCATTTGTTCGTAGACTTTTTGATGATGTTCATTCTGAACAGTGTGAGGTGGTATCTCCTCGTAGTTTTGATTTGCACTTCTCTAATAATTAGTAATGTTGAGCATCCTCTCATGGCCTCAGATGGCCTCTTGGCCGTATGTACGTGTTCTTTGGAGAAATGTCTATTTAGGTCTTCTGCCCACTTTTTTGTTTTTTTGCAGTACGTGGGCCTCTCACTGTTGTGGCCTCTCCCGTTACGCGCAGGCTCAGCGGCCATGGCTCACGGGCCCAGCCGCTCCGCGGCATGTGGGATTTTCCCAGACCGGGGCACGAACCCGTGTCCCCTGCATCGGCAGGCGGACTCTCAACCACTGCGCCACCAGGGAAGCCCTGAATTGGTTTTCTTTTTGATATTGAGCTACATGAGCTCTTGAGCTCAATTTTTTAACCTGGTCCAAAGTCTCCTCACCTGTTAAACGGAGATAGTTATTCTCATCTTATACTCTTCCAGAGCTGTTGTGCCAAGTAAAGAAAACACACGTGTGGCGGGTTGAGATTCTCGGGAAGTGCACTCAGGTGGAGACTGGCTGGCAGGACGTTCACTAGAGTTGCTCTCAGGAGCCACAGCTGTGAGAGGAAAGGCCGCGCAGCAGGTTGGGCAGGACAGAGGCCCCGCGGGTAGCTCTGCACGGAGACCCTTCAGAGCTGCTCTGAGTTGGCCTGAGACAGCCTTTCTGCCCGTCGGTCACTGGATGTAGGCAGATACATTTCTCCGGCTGAGGCAATCCTCTAAAAGGAGTGGTCGCCCAGGCCTTCATTCCTGGAGGGGGATCTAAACGGCAAATCTCAGGTTAGTCAATTCCTATATGTAATGCTCTTTGTTTGATGAATAAAGGGAACTCCTCACCCTCCGCCTGAGACCTTGTCCACCTCTAGTGTGTCCTGTTAGAATAAAGGGCCCCCCATAAATGTAGACATCCAGCCAGAAAACGCCAATCAACCCCCCCTTCAGTTTCAGTCCAATCAATCTTTTGGATTTACTTGATTATCCTTTTTTTTCTCTTTGTTTTTGCTACTATTGTCTTAGTTCAGTTTGCCATCTTCTCATTTGAATTATTGCTCTCCCTGCTTCCTGAATTCTTTTTTTTTTTTTTTTTTTTGCGGTACGCGGGCCTCTCACTGCTATGGCCTCTCCCGTTGCGGAGCACAGGCTCCGGACGCGCAGGCTCAGCGGCCATGGCTCACGGGCCCTGCCGCTCCACGGCATGTGGGATCTTCCCAGACCGGGGCACGAACCTGTGTCCCCTGCATCAGGAGGCGGACTCTCAACCACTGTGCCACAAGGGAAGCCCCTGAATTCTTTTTCTGTAATTCATCCTGCACACCACTAACTGCCCTCTAGAGGGATCTTTCTAAAATGCAGAGCCGAGCCTGTGAATACCCTGCTTAAAACCTTTCACTGTTTTCCTACTGCCCTCAGGATATAGACCAAATTGTAGGATGGCCCAGGGAGTCCATCTTAGTCTGGTTCTGCTTCTCTGACCTCTCCCTCCTCCCACCAAGCTGCTTACAGCTTCTGTCATATAGTGCACTGCTCTGTCTTCTTGCCTTTGCATATGCTGTTCCCTCCTCTTGGAATGACCTTGCCCTCTCCATCTGGCTAATTCATATTCATCCTTTAAGACATCACTTCCTCCAGAAACAATCCTGGACTCTTGGGCTCCCAGTGCTTTTGTCCAATAGAACTCATCTTTGTATGTTATTGCATTTGCTTCTTATTATTAAAAATTCTAATATGTAACATCTATTAACTGCTGACTTGGTATACCATGCTAAATGCTTTATATAGATTATCTCATTTAATCCGCAAAATAACCTTATGAATTTTGTACTATTATCGTCTCTACTATGTAGACAAGCAAGTTAAGCCTCGAAGTAATTTGTTCAAAGCCATGAAGCTAGTAGTTAGAATTTGAAATCAGGGCTGTCTGATTACACTCTATTTGTTTTATTAGTCTTTTAACCTCGGAATGGTGTCTAGCGTGTCATCTTTTGAACTAAACCTGGCACAGTGACTAGATCATGGTTTGTTTTTAATAATTGATTTCCCCTCTATCAAATATGTTGAAATAGGTTGAAAGTTATAATGGCAGTACTAGTGTTTGATGTAATTTTCACCAGTATAAAGGGAAGTAAATGAAGAACTTCGTTTTTAGAAAAAAACGCCCTGACCCAGAGACCTCTGGCTTGTGATCCTGGACCAGTGACCATAGAAAGGAATGAAACCAAGATATGACCTAAAATTTACAAAATTTGTTTTTCATCTCAGTAAAGGTAACATGATGCCTGTTTATGTTTCCACATGGTAAAGATAGGTTCTTATCATTTCACTTAATTTTCAGATCATGTACAGTAGATATAACTTCTTCCTGAGTTGGTGGGGGTCCTAGAAGTAAATAAATGGCAAATGTGTATTGTGTCCCTGTCAATCCCCCTTTAGCCTCCCCACTACCCCAGCAGGGTAGGTTTTACCGTCTCAGTTTTACATTTTTGGAAAGAGGGGCTCCAGAAGGTAGAGTGACTTGATCAATGTCACATAGCTAATATGTGGAGGAGCTGGGGTTCAGATTCAGGTGGGTCCAACTCCAAACTCTTTGCTTGTTCCTGAATCACCCTGCAGTCCTGCCCACCTCTGCTTCTGGAAAACCTGGCTTGTCCCCAGAGATCTGATCAGCTTTTAATGATCATTGACATTCTCAGGCATCTTCAATTGCTGGTGCAATGGTTTCCCCGGGGAAGGAGCTGCGTGTTCACCGGGTCCTGTGCTCTTCAATTAGATAATGAGCAGGTAGCTCCTTGGGGAGCCAGGTGGAAATGCTGGAGCAGAGCCTTGAACAGAAAGGGAGCTGCTGTTTCCTGGAACTGCAATCTTTCAAGAGTCTTGTCCAAGTACATTATTTAAGAGGAAACTAAGAGAGTTTACCTAAACCCACAGAGAAAGTAGATTAGTGGTTACCAGAGGCTGAGGAGAGGGGAGGTTGTGGGGAGTAACTGCTTAAGGAGTACTATGGGGTCTCCTTTGGGGGTGATGAAAATGTTCTAGAACTAGGTGGTGGTGTTGGTTGTGCAACTTTGTGAGTGTACAAAATGCACCACAGTTGTGCCTTTTAAAATGATAAATTTTGTGTCATGTGCATTTTACCACAATTTAAAAAAATGTTTCCATAAACATATGGGCCAGATCTGTGGACCATTTGCAAACAGGTGTGGTCCTCCTGCCCATCTCTGTGTTTAAGATGATTCCTCACAGCTGTTTTGGTAGTGAAATGCAGAAATGAACAGCCGGCAGCTATAAACATGTCCACAGCCTTCGTGTTGGCGTGGCTTGCTTTTTCTCTTCACTCCTGACCAGAAACTTCTTCTCTGAATCCCGGGAGACGGCATGGTGTGGTAGAATAAGCCTGGGCTTTGGAGTCACGTAGACCCGAGTTTCAATCCCCGCTTGCTATTTACTTACTGCACTTGAGAGTTCCTTGACTTGCCTCTGAGCCTTGGGAATCTGTAAAACTGAAATGATAATATCAATAGCACTTTCCTCTTAGAAGCTGGTGAAGATTAGAATTACTATCCGTAGAGTCTGGCATCTAGAAGGTGATCAGTAAATGATGCTTCTCCCCTTCTTGTTCTCTTCCTCCTTTTCCTCTTTCTCCTTTTTTTTTTTCTTTCTCCTAATTCTACTCTTCCTCCTCCTCATTATCATTAAACAAAAAAGAAATGCTGTGGGCTTCCCTGGTGGCGCAGCGGTTGAGAGTCCGCCTGCCGATGCAGGGGACACGGGTTCGTGCCCCGGTCCGGGAGGATCCCACATGCTGCAGAGCGGCTGGGCCCGTGAGCCATGGCCGCTGAGCCTGCGCGTCCGGAGCCTGTGCTCCGTAACGGGAGAGGCCACAACAGTGAGAGGCCCGCATACCGCAAAAAAAAAAAAAGAAAAAAAAAAGAAATGCTAGGGCTATCAGAAGAGAGAGGACAAAGGAAAGGGCTTGGAAAAGCAGAATATTTTGTAAAAGATAAAGCTGGCAGTAACAGCAACAATATTAATTATTCTGATGTATATTGGCAGGGCTGTGACATCTTCAGATCCTCCCACTCTCTATCTTCTTTGTTCCTCACTTTTATTCTGGTAACATTCAGAATAGACTTATTATCCCCATTTGAGGATGGGGACACTGAGACTCAGGCAGGTCAAATCAGTGGCTCCAAATCACACTGGAAATCGCAGAGCCAGAATTGAAACAAGAGCAAGTACCTGTCCACGTCTCACTTGCTGCTTTCTGTAGCTACAGTTGTAGTCAGAGCTGCTGAATGTGTGCCTAACATCTTTCATAAAAAAGAGTTAACGAGTTTTGTCATGTAAGGAGTCTGTCTTCACGGGGCACCAAGATATTCTGACTATCCTACACTGTCCTGATTCCCTTTACTGGTGGGGTGGCATAATCTGAGTAGAGATCATTAGTGTTGACATCAGGAGTCCTGAGTTCTAGTCCTGCTTGGCCATTAAAGCCTCCAAGAAGACAGCTTAAGTCATGGTTATATTGTTTGCTTTTAGTCATTCATTCATTCAGTAGGTCTTTAATGAACAGGTATTCTGCTAGGTGTCAGGAATAAATAAAACAATGACAAGCTAGGTGTGTGTGTGTTTTTTTTCTTCCCTTGTGGAACTCATATTTTAGTGGAGGAGAAAAACAATTTAAAAAAACAAACCAATACATAAATGAAATAATTACAAGTTGTGTCAAATGTTAGAAAGGAAATAAAAAGGGGCCAAGATTGGATGTAACAGAGAAAGCCCTAATTTAGGGCGATTAGAGGGAAGAGAGAGAACAGACCTTGAAGGTGAGAACTGGAAACCCAGAGGGGCCAGTCCAATAAGAGGAGCAGGGGTGGCGAGGGACTGCATTTCTGGCAGAGTGCTGAGGCTGGACAGGATTCAGAGGGTTCTAGGAACCTAAACAAAACAGTGTGGCTGGAGCTTAATGAGGAAAGGAAGAGTGGCCTGAGCTGAGGTTGGAAAGGGATAAAGTCCAGACCATTCAGAGCCTACACACCACAGTAAAGACTTTGAATTTTAAGTGCAACAGAAATCCTTTGAAATCTTTTCTAAGCAAGGAAGCTGTGTGATCTGATTTTAAGAATATAAATCAAGCTGCTGTGTGGAGAATGGACCAGAGAGAAAAGCCAGGAGCCCAGTTAAGACCCTGTAACCATGATTCAAGGAAGAATTGAGTGGCTTTGAATAGGAGTGATGACAACGAAGACAGCAAGATGCAGAGAGACTGATGATCTGTTTTGGAGATAGAATCTAAAGGACTTGCTGATGGGTTGGCTGTAGAGACGGATGGGCACTATAATTTTGTGTAAGGCCACTGGGAGCTGGGGAAGACTGGGTTAGGAATAGAGGAACAACTAGTTCCATTTTGAAAGTGGCAGAGACACAATGAGGGACAGAGAAACCAATAGAGGGCCCTGGCTTGGAGGACCTCGTAGAAGGTCTGGAACAGCCTTTAATTCACTGAGTGGCTGTAAGTTCTTTTTTCTCCCCGAGTCCCAGTTTCTCCATCCATAATATGTATGAGTTAGATTAGATAATACCTTGTGCTTGTCCTGGCTTGAACATTCTGTGATTCTGATAACACGTTTACTTGTCAGTCATGGGTCTATCTAAAGTTGTGTAAATCTGTTTATATTTGTAGTTTCTTTTACCTCTTATAAGTCAGTGAATTCCTGCTGTAAGTTCCACTTCCTTTCATTTGTCCTAAGATTTTTTTGAGGTCTTCACGTGGGAGCCCTTCATCTGACTTTGTCAGGCTGGAGTGAATCCTCCACAGAGTTATAAGCCAGAACATTGGTTCTGGTATCCCCACCCCTTCGTTACTTCTGCGTTTCTGGCACCTTCTCCATTCTTGATTGCTTAGCTGTTAGCTCACTGGTTCCCAAACTTCGACGCACATTGGAATCACCTGAGGATCCTTTCAAGCTACTGATGCCTGGCTCTTACCCACAGCTATTCTGATTTAATTGGGATGTGAGCTGGGCATTGAGGGTTCTAAAAGCTCCCCAAGTAACTGTAATGTGCAACGAAGATTGAGAACCACCGTGTTCCTGATACTTAAGATACGGCTTGATAGTCGAGGTATGAGCTAATAAATGACAAGCTAACAGGGAGAGAGTCAAAACAGTCTCTCCTTTTTTAGGACTTTAGAAGTTACCCCAAAGTCCTAATAGCTCAAAGGAAAAGGACAGGAGTGGTGGTGTGGTAGGGTAAGTTATTAATATAGGGAAGGGGACCAGCTCTGTACCTTGTCTGGTGACAGTCAACTACACAGCAAGTGTATTTTTCTGTCATTTTCTCTCCTATTCCCCTGAACAGATTCGAGACTCTGATCTTATCTATTTTGAATCAGAAGTGTGCTATATTACTTAACTCGTACTCAAAACGTATGCTATCGGTCCTGTGACCAAAGCAGACATTGGCAGTCAATCACAGGAGTTATTCCTACTGGACTAAATCCTGAATGTGTCCTCCCAAGCTCTCACTACTCGGTGATTCTGGTAGTCCCTGCGCCAGTGGGTCAGAGTTGGCAGGAAGATATCTATTTATCATCTTGACTCTAAGGAATACACAGGTACACAAAGGCACACATTGTTCTGGAGGAGAGAGAAAGGATGTGTTTTCATATTACATGGCCCTGTCCTCCTGATGGTAACTTTGAGAAATCATCTTCACGCTCTGGTCTTAAGTTTTCTTATCTGAAATAGGAAATTTGGATTCTTTAGTCTACTAGTTGCAAAAGCACAAGAGGCCTGTCACTGCAGTGGTGTTTTCTGGGGCTCAAATCAATGAGAGACAAATCACAGATTCAATTGGAAGTCCCACGTGGAAGACTCATTATTTGAGAAAAGAGAACCTTGAGGCCATTCATCCTCAGTTCATACAAATGAAGCAGATCTAGAAACCACGTCTCAAAAGAAGAGATATAACTTCCTACTTTTTGAGATGGGTTTTAGATTTTTCTTTCTTATTTAACCCAGTTCCTTTATGGAACATAAATATAGCCTATGGAGTAGAAGCATTGGAGAGGATTGAAAAATGACTGCATTTTCTCTCCCTCCCCAACTTTTAAGTTTAAAAATCGTATTTGATTTCTTCTTTTTATTTATCAAGGGCTGTACACTTGCAAAGCTTAGTAAAAGTAACCAGAAGTATAAATTGTGTTTAGTAAAGGGTGAGGTCTCAACACCTCCACACCTCCTTGGGGTTCCATCTTGGTCTCCAGACTTTCCTCTGTGGAGGGGATGCTGCTGCTTGGGAAAGACCAAGGCAAAAGTTCTCATCCAAGCCTTCAGGCTTCTGGGCCTTGCCACATCAGAGCCTAGAAAACATCCCTGCCTCTTACTCTGTTAGTACAGAGTGCCATGAATAGGTTCAGACTTCGGAGACAAAAAACTGGGTTCAAATTCCAGCGTTGCTTCTTACTTGCTCTGTGGCCTTGGATAGCTCACCTAGCCTCTTTGAGCCTTGGTTTCCACCGGTACAGAAGGGGATAATAATGCCTGCCTTTCAGAAGTTCAGAAGTCAAGAGCCAAACAGGGCCTGGCTCAAAGTAGATGCCCTACTTGGAGAAACCACCCAGGCAAATCTGCTCAAACCATGATAGTGATGACTTAGCTATTTCAGACTTGAGAGGACGAACACTAATCATTTTCCTTTTCCATTAACTGGAGGACAAAACCCCACAGTGGCCATGCCTTCTTGGTGGAAGGTGAATTTCTCCAGCCTGATACGTAGGGACTGCCTTTTGTCCACCTCAGGAGAACTACCCTCCTTTCCTACTGTGTGGCTTCGGTGGGTTGCCAATCACAGGGCCCTCTGCTTCCCTGCCACAGAGACGACAGGTGCCCAAGACTGACCAATCCCGTTCTTCTTCCTTAGAGCTTGAATCTTGGTGGAAACATGTACGAAAGGCAAGAACCTGGGGCAGAGTCATCCTAAGCCTGCATGGGAAAAAAGAACACAAATTCCTTCCATGGAAAACTCTAGACCTTCCTTCTTTCCTGGCTTCACAAAGCCATGCCACTTATGATATTCACTTGTCCTTCAATTCTAAGCACTACCCAGTGCTGATCTATTTAACTTGCCTTTTCTATGCAACAGTTAGAGCAGTGTCTGTCCCTGGCCAAGAATATGATATATGACAGAATTGTCCCGATGTGGATTGGGGTCTCCACTTTTAATATAATATGACTGCACTTACTAATTAACTTACCTTGAAGAGCAAAGGATAACAACTTTCATGCAGCTATTGGATCCACTAGTGTAGACAGACAATCTTTGGTCCAAAGAGGGCTTCAGAAGGCATCCAGTCTAATGTCCTCATTCAAAACCCGAGAAACCTGAGGCCAGGAGGTGAAGTGTAACTTGGTCATTGTCCCATAGTCATTTTATGGCAGACCTCAGTTTAAAATTCTGATCCCGTGACACTGAGCCTAGTGTTATTCTGCGTCTTACCAGCCTGAACTTAACGCTTGTGGACGTAATGCATTACGTTCAGCCCCTACAAGGCCACAATGACAGTTTTCATCCTCATAAAAGCTACTGGGCTTTCCCTTGGGATATAGGTCACACCTGTACCGCTGACCTGGTCTCTGGCATTGCAGGCTCTTGGTTCAGAAGAGGGATGGGGGCTGGTATGAGAGAGTGAAGTTGGATCCAGGCAGCCCAGATCCACTACACGAAAAAAACAGACCCTAAACCCCATCAAGGCACTGTCCTTGCACGAGAGAGGTACACACCTTGATTTTCTTCTTTGACGTGGATATTCTGACCCTAGTCAGTCACTTATCTTCTCTACCCTAGAAAGGTGGAAGGGGTCCATTTTTGAAATAGCAAAAGCTGGGAGAGAAGTTCATTAAACACTAAAAGAAAGAGAGGAGACAGCTTGCTTTTCCCTTTACAGATTTCAGAGAATCCTGAAACTAAACAACAGTATAAGGACAAACATCAATCCCTCTCTGAGTAGCAGGAAAGGGGGAGGAAAACAGCAGCCAGGGTGGTCCTTATTCTTACGAAGTGAGATGAGGTTCTTCGTGTGACTCCTCTAACCAAGAGAAAAGAAGAAAAACACTGGCTAAAGTGTAGTGAGCACTTCCTGTGCTCCAGGCCCTGGGTCTGTGTTATTTAGCCTGCAGTCACTTTGGAAGGAAGTATTCCCATTACCTAGATGAGGAAATTGAGGGTCAGAAAAGTGAGATCATTTGTCCAAGATCACACAGCTAGTATGTAGCGGAGCCGTGGTTTAAGCCAGGATGATTTAAACCCCAGACCCTTACTCAGTATGCTTTACAGCCTCCCACCCACAAAAGGAATAATGAGCCCCTAACACTTTTTTGAAGTCTGCAACAAGCCAGACATTCCTGCTTTATGCATCTACAGGTTGGGACAGCAACTCGACCTTGCAAATTTAATCGTTCTTTTTCCTCCTCCCCTGAACCAACTTTTACCAAGTGCTTAGAAAGGGCTACTTAAATCCATAGCCCGGGAAAAATGTATCTTTGTGATTAATATGTGTTAAAATGAGGAGTGACATGCTAATAAAATGGGAAAGGTTTGGGGGCCTTTGGGGAAATCCATCTGACTGCGGGCTGTGGTTCCAGTAACGAGCCTGCTGTTTTGCAGTCATGGAGGTAATGTTTTCCGATGCAGGTAGAATGATTAACAAGGTGAATATCTCCGCCTGGAGGAAGGAGCGGTGAAGAGGAAGTGCCGGCGGGAAAATGGCTCAGGACAGGAAGTCACAGGCCTTTCCTTCTTCATTTTCGGGAGCTGTGAGAATTTTAAGTAAGCTCAGACTCCAGGAGAGGCTGGTTCTCTCTGCTCTTTCTTTCTCTCTCAGTCTCATTCACTCAGTGGTGAAAAGGGGAGGAACAGAGGTAGAGGAAAGGGGGCTGGAAGGACTCAGGAGGAGAGGAAAGAAGAAACAGAGGAATGCATTTTCTTATTCCACTTTCTCCATCGTCTAGAAGTTTCGGTCGTGTAATTCTGCTTGCCTGGCGAGTGGAATGATAGCTGTTAGGGGATACTGCAGTGCCGTGAAGGGTGGTGACTGTGACTATATATGGCCAGAGGACCCAGGAGTACACAAATCCTGCTTTGATCCAGCTGTCCCTCTTCCCATGAGATTCCTCAAAGAGACATATGCAAAAATGTCTGGACTTTTTAGCTGGACTTTAGTCTTAAACCCGACAGTAAGGATGGCCTGGATCCGGTGTTAGCTTTCTCTTGTTAAGGCTAGAGGCAGTCCAAATCCAAATGATCTACCTTTCTCCCAGATTTAGATACCTGTCAGTATGGCAGTATGGAAATGTATTATACATCTGCTGATAGCAAAGAGAAAGGAGCAGAGAGAGAGAGGAGGTGGAAAGATGGCATCCTCTTCCACTGTCCTCTTCAGCTATTTCTTTTTAGTTTTTAAAAAATTAATTAATTAATTATGTTTTTTGGCCACGCCACATGGCATGTGGGATCTTAGTTCCCCGACCAGGAATTGAACCTGTGCCCCCTGCATTGGAAGCACAAAGTCCTAACCACCGGACCGCCAGGGCAGTCCCCCTTGAGCTATTTCAGGCGTGATAAAGCTAAGGCCTGGCTGCTATGCCAGAGGAGGAGAAAACATCCTGAGATGTGAGATCCCCCAGGAAGTGTTATCAAGCCTGCGTGTCTCTCTCCGAGAGCACCACCCTTAGGAAACACAGCCCAATTCGTTTGCGAGACTTTGACTGCCCAAATAATCATGACTCTTATTTGTGTATGTCCGGGGGTGGGGTGAGGGGTGGAGGTGGGGTTCATGCCTTCCACCCCATTTCCTCCTTGGGAATGAGACAGCAGCTGTGGAGGCACCCAGAAGATCAAGCGGAAAAAAAAAAATGTTACTGATATTCCCTGTGTTCATGGTCTTCTGCCCCAGTTATGTCTTTCTGGATGAAAGCTGTGCTTTCCCTGATCACTCTACTCTGTATTTGCTCTCAGAATGATTTTTCCTGAAGCACAACTCTCATCACATCACTAAATGCTCAAAAATATTTCATGGCTCTCACTGTCCAGAGCAGCCGTGGGCAACCTGACCCTCCTTCTGTTTCTGTAACTAAAATTTTATTGGAACTGTTATGCACATCTATTTACGTAGTATCTACAGCTGCTTTCATGCTACAGTGTCAGAGCGGGCGGTTTTGACAGAGAGCTTATGACCTACAAAACCTAAAATATTTACCGTCTGGTCCTTTACCAAAGGAGTTTCCCACATCCTGGTCTAGAGAGAGGTGCCCGGACATCTATACCTGGCAATTGAGGTCTTTGTCAATTTGGACCCAATTAATTCTTGTTTTATTTATCTCTAGTCCCCTTCAAGTACCTCATGTCCCAGTCGAAAAGGCATCCCCTACTTCACGCGTTTTTAGTTGTTTTTGAACTTTTTATTGAAGATATTACATGCATATAGCAAATATTCTAAGTGTATAGCTTGATGAATTTTTACAATATCAACATACCCTTATAACTGGCACCAGATCAAGAAACAGAACATTAATTACCAGTGCTCCAGAAGCCCTTCTCATGCTCTTTTCTATCCTGATTTCTAACATTATAGGTCAGTTGAAGCTCTTTTTGAGTTTAATATAACTACAAAAGTAAATATTCCCTTTGGCTACTTTCCCTCAAATTACATTTGTGAAATTCAACCACGTCATTGCATGTTGCTGTAGTTTGTTTGTTCTCATTGCTGAATTCCATTTTGTGTATTATACCATGATTTATTAATTCTACTGTTGAAAGGCATTTGGGGTTTCCACTTGGAGCTATTATGAATAGTGCTGCTATAAACATCCTTTTACATGTTTTTTGGTTAACACATGTATGCATTTCTGTTGAGTTAATGCCTAAGTGTGTCATTGTTGAATCATAGATTACATGTTACCTAATCATTTCACAGTGTATTCATATTAATAGATAGTCCTATCAGGAGTGTTTGAGAATTCCAATTGATGCTAAGTATCCTTTTCAACATTTGGATTTCTGGGGGTTTTTTTTCCGCCCTTTTTAGAAATTCTGGTGGGTATATGATAAAATCTCATTGTGATTTAAATTTGTATTAATGATGAAGAGGTGGAGCATCATTTCATAAATTTATTGGTTATTTAGGTGTCCTCTTGTGACGTGCTTGTTTGTCTTTTATTTTTTGTTGGATTATCGGTCCTTATTTATTTGTAGAAGTTCTTTATATGTTCTGGGTATGAGTCTTTTGTCAGGTATGTGCCTGGTGAATTTCGTTTCTTACTCTGTGTATTGGCTTTTCACTTAAAGTTTTTTTTTGCTGAACAGAGATTTCTAAACTTAATACATTCTAATTCATTATTTTTCCTTTATGATTAGCACTTTACAAATCCTGTTTAAGAAATTTTTGCCATTTTCAAAATTATAAAGATGTTCTTATAAACTTTCTTCTGTAAGCCTTATTGTTTCTTTTTTCTACCTTTAGATTTTAAATCTACCTGGCAATGATTATACGTGTGTGTGTGTGTGTGTGTGTGTATGTGTATGGTATGTATCAGTAAGGATCAAGATTTATTTTCCCCATGTGGATATCCAATTGATCTACTTTCTTTTAGATTAAAAAATTCTCTACCCACTGAATTGCTGTATCACCATTGCCATGTATTAGTTTGCTATTTTCATGCATAAATACTGTACAAGGAAATCACTATGTATACATTAAAAGAGTATATCATTTATGATAGCATCAAAACCCATCAAAATTTCAGGCATAAATGTAACAAAAGATGCATAACCCTCTACACTAAAAACAAGAGATAAAAGAAAACAAAATTATAGTATATGTGTACATACACGTGTGTGTGTGTGTGTGTGTGTGTGTGTGTGTTCAGCAGCTTTATAATAGGTCTTGAAATATGGTAGCATATGTCTGGAGCTTTGTTTTTCTTCTTCATGATTTCCTTGGCTGCTCTTGGCATTTTAAATTCCCATGTAAATTTTAGGATTAGGCAGCAAATTGGCATTATAAAATCTGATGAAATTTTGAATTTGTAGGTCAAATTGGGGAGAATTGATATATTTACAATATGCTAATATGTCAATCCATGAACATAGTCCTCCATTTACTAAGGTCTTCTTCCGTTTTTCTTAATAATGTTTTGTAATTTTTAGTGTAGAGGTTTATACATCTTTTATAAAATTTATTCCTAGGAATTTGGTGGTTCTTGATGATATTGCAAGTGATATACTCTTTTGAATTTTATTTTTGTAAGTTCCTATGTTACAAATAAATAAAAATTCAACTGATTTTTGTAGATTGACCTTGTATATAGTGATCTTGCTTGATTTACTTATTTATTTTTTTAACATCTTTATTGGAGTATAATTGCTTTACAATGGTGTGTCAGTTTCTGCTTTATAACAAAGTGAATCAGTTATACATATACATGTTCCATATCTCTTCCCTCTTGTGTCTCCCTCCCTCAGACCCTCCCTATCCCACCCTTGATTTACTTATTAATTGAAGTAGTACATCTGTAGTTCTTTTTGGATTTTATACATGTATTTTTACTATTATTCTGCATTTTCTTCCCTTGTTTTATTACAGTAGCTAGGACCAAAACAGTATTTATAAAAGCAGTCAAAGTGTGCAGCCAGTTTCTCCCTAGATTGGGGCATGTGTCACTCAAACCAGCATGACTTATTTCATTCATCTGGTCTCCAGAAACCACCTTAGTGAAAGGAATCAATGGGCTGGTAACTGTTAGCAAGGGTTCCTTATGGCTAGGCAGAATTATTCATTGCTTACTCTTCCCTTACTCTATTTTGCAACAATTCTTCAACTATATATGGAGGACCAAAATCTACTTATTAGATTTTCTGGGTTAAATGAGTGTAGAGCTCTTTTGTTAGTGTACAAAACAAAGATATAACCATAACTATTATCTGTTGAATATTTACTAAGTGTTGATGGCTTTGTTTGCATTAGTTTATTTGATGGTACCAACAATCCTACAATGTAGTCATCAATATTTCTTTTGTACATGTAAGTAGACTGCAGAGTAGAAATTACAAATTTGACCCAAATCATGTGGAAGTTGTGAAGCTGGGTTTTGAACCTAGGTAGTTTGATTTCAGAGCCCTTGACCATTGTGCAGTACTGATTTTCTCATACCAAGTTGAAATTTGCCTTATTACAATTCCTATGTAGCCGTACAGAACAAACGCCTTCTCTTTCCTATGAATCCCTTTCAGTTGCTCGAAGATAGCTTGTATCAGCCTTCTGAGTGTTGTCTAGATTCAGTGTTCCTAGTTTCTGTCATTCCTTGCATGACAGGGTTTAAAAATCTTCTTTGCTTTTCCAGTTAGCAGTTTCCTTCTCAAAACTCCTCTTCAAGCATGGTGCCCAGAGAGGGAGTACCTTGCTGCATTTGAATGATTTGAACTGTACAGACAGCAGAATTTTACCCTTCTTTATTGTGAGCCCTATACCCCTTCTAATGCATCTGGAGATTGAAACAACTTGGTATAGGTTTTGAAGTTCAAAGATCCCATTCCATTCTTTGCAAAGCCATTTACTAGCTGTGTGACATTGGGTAAGTCACTAGATCTCCTCCCCAAGCCTCAGTTTTCTTGTCTATAAAATATGTGACCATAATTGCTACCCTGGTTAACCCCCTCCCAGAGAATGGTGGGAGACTCATTTGAGATAATGGATGAGAATGTTGTTTGCAAACTGTGAAGAGCTCTATCAATGTCAGTTATTTTTAGCAGACAAATCATGCTGTTGACACATACTGAGTATTTGTAAAAAAATGGAGAAGAATTCAGCCATAAAGAAAGAGAACAAAAGGGAACGTAGTGGCATTCAGCCAACATAAGGAAATCTAGGTAGGCTACTTAGAGAGGGAAGGTGGGAGGGGGGAGTTAGCCCCAGCAAAGGAGGACAGATACAGACCTGCCCCAGCAAAGGAGGACAGATACAGAATGTTCAGCTGAGATTTTGGAGAAGCTGCCATGGTCCACAAGGACAGTGGGGACCAGGAAATCATAATCAGATCTGGTGACCTGAGATGCTGAATGGTGTTTTTCCTTCTAGTGAAATCGTGAGGCAGAGCCATTCCCTTCCTCCCTTCCCCCCCATCCCACAAGGCTAATTATTATAAAAATTCCCTGTCATTGCTTTGCAACGGTCCACAGCCTAACTAATTTAAAAATGCAAATGAATGCTAAATTACAGTCAGCTTTTGGAACTCGTTTCCTGCCAGTGCACCTAGAGATGGCAGGCATCATTTCTACGGCTGGAAATCAATCTTTGGCACCCTGGATGATTTGATAATGGCCAGTGGCATCGCTGCTGATGTCACAAGATGCTCAGGTGATGGTAGCTTTCTGCAGCATTGTGCACCATCAATCTTAGGCTGTCTCTGCCTCTGCAGTGGCATACTGCAGCACCATGTTATTCCTCCTAAAAACCAAGGGGCCCTCCTCCTGCGATCTGTCGGGCCCGTGATAGGCCAAGCTATGAGCCTGATCCTGGCGGTTGGGCAGCTCTGCCTTAACCATTATCCTTCCTAGCTGTGAGCTTTGGGTCTGAAAGCCTGTTTGATGATTACGATGATAATGAGAAATGAAGTGCTGCCTCTGAGCTAATGTTGAGATTAGTGTGTCTCACAGTGTATTCCTGGGACTTGGGGTGCTTTAAAATGCAGGTTCCTGGGGCCCAGCTCCAACCTACAGAATTGAAATTGCTACAGATGGACCCTGGAAATGTATTTTTTTCATTATTTAGATCATCTTTATTTGACTTAGTTGTAATGGGGCTTAATTACAAAGGGAATCCATATTCCAAAAGTAAATACATACTGAAATGAATTTTAAAAATTTACTACAATGAAAAGTCATCCGATTAAGAGCTTCTTATCACGGCTCAGTTCTACTGGTTGATTTTTAATAGTGAATTTTTTTCTTTTTCATATTCTTTTCCATTATGGTTTATCACAGGGTACTGAATATAGTTCCCTGTGCTTTACAGTAGGACCTTGTTTATCCGTCCTGTAGTTTGTATCTGCTAATCCCAAACTCCCAATCCTTCCCTCCCCCACCACCTCATTGAAAACCACAAGTCTCTTTTCTATGTCTGTGAGTCTGTTTCTGTTTTGCAGATATGTTCATTTGCACCGTACCTTAGAGTCCATGTATAAGTGATATCATATGGTGAGAAATGTATTTTTTAAATAGGCTTCCCAGGTGATCCTTATGCATGTGAAAGTTTGAGAACTACTGTCTTACATTGTAAAGTTATGGCATACTGGGGCTGAAAGGGGCCCCCCAGACCTCCTAGCCCAGTGGTTTTCAAACTTGGCTGCTACACATTAGAATTATTTGGTGAGATTTTTAAAACCCCCAGTGCTGGAGGGCTTACCCCACATAAATGTCATCAGAATCTCTGGGATTGGGGTCAGGCTATCAATGTTTTATTATTTTTTTTAAAGCCCCCCAGGTAACTCCAACATATAACCAAGGGGAAGAATCACTGCAGCGGTCCAATCCATTGGTTTTACAGTTGGGGACCCCGTGGCTGCCCACAGAGGTACCATTACAGAGAGGCAGTAGTGACCCAAGAGAGTCAGTGGCCCAGACAGGATAGGAGCTCAGATTTCCTGACTCCTCATTGGTGCTGCTTCTACCCTAAAGATCGTGTCCCTTTGTTGAGCCAATGACAACCCTGATTCCCCTGTGTTCTGTTTTATCCTACACAAAGTAAAATAACACCTAATGGTCTGATTTCCTTACAAGCCAGAGAGAGTTTCTGTTTTCATAAGGTGAACCTCTGACCCCAGCTATGGCCTAAAGCTCAGCCCCAGCCGCAGACTCATCCTCCCTCCACCCTAAGTGCCCTGGAGAAGGCTTGCTGGGAAAACAGGCTTCTCTTTCTGGCACTGGCTATGCACGTGTGACCTTTGAGCAAAGCAACGAAAACCTTTTTCTGTGCTTATTTCCTTGCCTTATACAGAGTGCACATAACCAAAGCAAAGTGCTTTGCTGAGAAAAGCATTGTTTTTCAATAACATAGCCTAGTGCTAGGCACAGCGCAGACACCCAATAAATACTTGATGAATTAAGTAACTAATTAAGCAATGCAAGTATACACATCACTCAGTCATTTCCCCCAGCTTATCTTCTCCCCAAATTATTTACATACTAAATCTTATTTCAAAAGATTTGCAACCTTGCAATGAAAATTTCTGTATAGTGCATCTATTTCCAGCCCTAGTGAATGGCTTAATGATACTTAATACATATCTTCTACAACAAAATTTTGTTGAACAAAATAATTTGAGCTATCCCTTAGAATTTGATATAATAGAATTTCCTTTAGACAAGCAGTAATCATATCTTTACTTACCATGAGTCCTTTAGACATTGTGTAAGAGGAGTGGAAAAGAGATTTAAAGGATGAGAAATATGCTGAACCAATGAAAACATCTCTTGTGTTTCACTGATACATGAGTTGAAGTTCTAGATTTTTAAATTTAATGTGTTGCTTTCATTTTGAAAGATCATTCAATATGAGTAGAACCTACAAGTTGAATTATTCTTTTGTAATTTCTTACTTTCACTCAGTTGTACTAACATGCATACTTGATAACTTTGAACCATGTGAATTTCCAATTCATGGCCAGGGTTGAAGGCCTGTGGCTGTGATGAAGACATGGTCTAGACCTTCACTGACAATGTTTATTGACATAAGCCAGGTGCTACTATGGACGCTGGGGATTCATTGTCATCCTGAAAGAGATGCGCTCTCTGCTGTCCTGGGACGCACGGTGTGGCAGAGGAGACAGGCATCAAGGGGTGAATGATCGTAGATGGAGATAAGGTCGTAAAAGACAAGGGATGTGATTCTTTAAGAGTCTTTAGTAAAGAAACCTGATCCAGACCAGACAGTCAGGACGGCATCCCCGAGGAAATGATGACTAAACTCATACTTAACGTGAAGAGGGAAATGTACATGGTTCAGGCAGAAGGCACAGAATTTACTAAGGTTCTGTGGTTGGAACAAGCTTGAGTCTGGGGAGTCGAAAGAAAGGTTTTCAGCTGGGCAGCGTCACAGGCTAAGATGCACGTAGGGTGGTAAAGAGTAAGCCTCGGACTGGAATCACATGGTTGTGTAATATAACCGGACTTGAAGAGTCAGTCTAAAGCTGCGATTTGAGTCACCATGGGATCTGGATTAGGGCTTAACCAGTACAAAACATACAGCCAACTTCAAGAGTAAGTTCAGGGCCATCCAATCATTCATTTCTTTAACAAACTTACAGTGAGTTTATACTTTGTTCCATGTAGGCTAGAGGTGGTCCAGGTAAATGGAGTAGAGGTCAGTTTACAACAGTGGTTAAACATGCCAGCTGTGGACAGACAACCTGGGACTGCACTGGGACTACAAAATGTGAGAATTTGCTCATGTCATTTAATTTTTCTAAGTTTCTATCTTCTCACCCTTTCAATGGAGGATAATAACAGCTTTTCCAAAGGACGGTCATGAACATCAAATGAGCCAGTGTGTAAAAAACACTTAGCTTAGTGCCAGACGCATCATAGATATCTAAGTAATATTAGCTACATGCAAACCAGCTGGAAAAAAAATAAGAAAAAAATCAATCTTTGTTTCTAAGTCTGGGTTTTAGATGCTGAGAAAACCCCCAGTGCATCTCAGGGGACAGCTGGGGAGATGAGGGGAGGTTTCCTGCCAGCTGTATCATCCACCCAGGAGACTCAGCTGGTACCTCTCTTGTCCCTTTAGACAGCTTGCCGCTGGCTGGGATGGTGGCAGTGGGCCAGTCACTGAGTTTAAATTGAGTCATCTTTGCAAATTGACATAGCAATGAAATTACCAAACTGCTGTTTATCTTTCTAAATAAAAGACGGATTTTAAGTATGTTATACTAATGTAATTGAAAATCAGAAGCAGATGATGGGGGCTGCTATAATGTCTACGCTAATGTGAGATTCCACTCTCTGGATCCACAGTTAGGTATTGGGAGGAACATAAGAGAAGAAAGTATGCTTGCAATACTGTGTGCTCAGAACTGTTAAGATGCGCTTGAATCTTAAAGTGACAGCAGCTCACCATTTGGGAAAGTTGCAGGCCCAGATTCTCTCTAGGGATGCAAATATAGCAACTTGGCTTTCAATTAAGATTCTGCTATCCCCACAATAGAGTCTTCCTAATCCTTCTTCAGAGGTGCTGGCTGGGTAATCAATCCCTTGTGCTGCATGCTGCAGATGGCTTTGTTTAACCTGAGCTTTATTGCCAGAGCTCTCTGACGCAAGCTCATCTGCTCGGAATCCATGTGCTATCTCCTGTTGTCTGCGTGTGGGGAATTGCAATGCCTCCACGTGGGGTTGGACGCTGGCAGAAAAGTACAGAGCTGGGAACCTTCGTGGGAAATTCCAGAACTGGCTGGCCACCTGGCTTTGTTGTTTTTGTCCTTTGCCTTGTCTTAGTGGTGGGTACCTGACAGTGGCCACGAGGGAGGTGGAGGTGGGCTTACCTCCCTTATAACCACATCAGCCCGCACTCCCGTCATGTCCAATCAAAATGATATTTTTTGCGAGATCAGCCCAGATAGGGCACGTTCAGGGTGGTATGGCCTTAGACCCAAAATGTTATTTTTGATGTGAACAATTACAGGTATTTCCTTGACCTTAAAAATGCGAAAGAAAGCAGATTCCTTCTTTTTTTCCACTTAAAAAAAAATAATAGTCATGCACCACCTAGGTAAGGTGAATGTAGTTTAAGATTCGTGTTGGGCAAATTTCCACCCTAAGTCTCTCTTGAGTCTCCTCCACTGATACCTGTTCATCTTTCTTTGTTTACTCAACAGCATCTTTTGGCTTAACCCCTAAGCATGGGTATGTAATTCTATCTGGAGATGCTGATTGTCCTGACATCCAGAGAAAACAAGCAGAAAAATGAGTATCTGTGCCAGAAAGTTGGCAACAGAATGCTGTCTGAAGAGAATGAGTAATCGAATTTTGCTTGAAGAATATTGGCAACTGAGTATTATTTGCAGAATATTGACAGTCAAGTGATGTTATTGCAGCTTTTGTGATAGAGTTGTTTATGGAGTTCTCATCTTTGGGCTTTCAGTGTGGAATTTTCACTTGAGTGAAGTCTTAGGCTAACATCTTTGATGGGCAGGTGGAAGTTGCTGACTTAGGGTGCAGGTGGATTTCTCTGTCATTTCCACCTTGAGTTGAAATTCTCCTCCCTGATGTCCTCATTTAACAAGGACCTTGTGGTGACCTAGAGAATCAAGTATGGCTGTTTCTACTGGGTAACATGCAACAGTGGGGTAATAGTCAAGATGAGACCTGGCTATCACTGCGAAATGCCCATATTACTGAAAGAAGTCAAATGATATGAGTGTTATGATCTGTGATATGGGCTGGATGTCCTCAGTGCCGAATGTAGAAGATGACATTTTCTTTCTTTTTTTTTTTTTCATTGAAAAGCACTGGTGATAAAACCTGGGTTTGGTCTTTGTTCTGAGAACCCCTGAGCTGGGTGACCTTCTCTCTTTGTGCTCAGTTTGCTCACCTATAAATGAGGTGTTGGACCATATGATCCCTAAGATTCAAATGGACCACAATGTGACTTGGAGTCCTGAGGCCTGGGCTTGAGTCCCACATTTAACACTGACTGGGCAGGTCCTTTCTCTTCTCTGGGCCTCCGTTTCCTATAAGACAGGAAGTTTGGATAAGATGTCTTTAAGATCCCTCTCATTCTGAAGAGTAGACGGCCCATCACTCTAGCAGGAAGGCAATGATCAGCTGCTGGTCTCTAAAACACAGCTGCATCATGTTGAGAATCTAATAGAACACGGTTAACTTACAACACAGAGGATGGTTCATCCAGTTCCCCAGTAGGCACTTTTCCATTTCCTTGGACCACTTTGGACATCCTCAGAGGCTCAGGCCATGCTCGCTGCTCAGCATGGCAGAGCGAATGCAGACAAATGGGATGGCTTTGAGAATGCTACTTCTGCCCTCACTGGAAGATGTTTGTTTTTTTTAACGTCTTTATCGGAGTATAATTGCTTTACAATGGTGTGTTAGTTTCTGGTTTATAACAAAGTGAATCAGTTATACATATGCATATATCTCCATATCTCCTCCCTCTTTTATCTACCTCCCACCCTCCCTATCCCACCCCTCTAGGTGGTCACAAAGCACCGAGCTGATCTCCCTGTGCCATGCAGCTGCTTCCCACTAGCTATCTATTTTACATTTGGTAGTGTATATATGTCCATGCCACTCTCTCACTTTGTCCCAGCTTACCCTTCCCCCTCCCCGTGTCCTCAAGTCCATTCGCTACGTCTGTGTCTTTAGTCCTGTCCTGCCCATAGATGTTTTGAAGTTACCACGTGTTACAGGAGATGAAAGGAATGTGTATAGTGGGGAGACACGACAAAAGCAACTTAGTTCGATAGCAGTTCAAATGAAGAAGTTTTGGGGTGCGGTAGCAAGTTCATGTAAATGCGTTACGACAATAGTTAATGGGGTCTTAGCTAGATTCACCTGTATCAATAGGGGAGGGATGGTTACAGCTCCCTGAAGGGTGGACGGGTACCCTAACTCCAAACAGATGTCCCCGGAGATGGGATTCAGTTTTGTTTGGAAGGAGAGTATTAATATAATAGGGCACATCTAGGAAGAGATCTAAGAAAGAGGGTAGGTCAAAAACATATTCTGTAAAGAATAACTGAAGATCCTGGGACCGGGATGATAAGCTAAAAGTGATGGGGAAAGAAACCATGGTAGGGAGGGGGCATGTGACTGCTAGGAGAAGAAGGGAGAAGATTTATGTCCTTGCAGATAAAACAGTAGTCAGTTGTGAGGAGGTAAATACTGGCTCAGGAGAAGAAAAAGTATTTCTAATTTTACAACAGTGGAAGGGATTTTTGCATTATACACAGAGCTCCTTATCACTGGAGAGGCTCAAATAGAGGCTGGGTGGTCTCTTTTCAGAGACACTGTGTTGGGTGGGACATTTAGCAAGGACACTCTGTTCCAATTATGTAATTTTATGGTGGACGCACCATTAAGATTAAGCCTTCAAGTTCTAGTTGTGATGTCTCTACTAACTTGCTATGTGACCTTGACCAGGTCATTCAAACTTTCTGGACCTCAGTTTACTTTTCTGAAAAATGGAGACAATAACACCTGTCCAACAATATCCAACAATAATGTTACAGAACCTTGTGAGGATGGAATAATGCATGTGGAAGTACTTCGAAGAACAGGAAACACTATGTGTAAATGATACATTAATGAAGTCACAATTTGTCATTCTCCAGACATTGTCTTGCCTGGCAGTCTTAACAACACCATGGCTTTTAAGAGTGGGGGCTGAAGGTCTAGACTGCCTGGGTTGGAATCCCAGCTCTGCCTCTTGCTAGATATGTGATCTTTGGTAAATTATTAAACTTGTTGAGCCTCAGTTTCTTGGTCTGTATAATGGGGCTGATAGAGATAATACTGATTTCAGAGGGTCATCGTGAGAATTAGAGACATAATACATGTGAAGTGATTTTCACAGGGCCTGGCACAGAGTATGCCCTGCATAAGGTTTTGTTCCTTGCACCATTACTATTGACCTCAGCCAGTACTTATGTCTCCTGCAGTGGATTGTGACACCAGCTGTCACAATCCACTGCAGGAGACGTCCAACTGAGTTATTGGAGGATGTTCCAGACACCTCTTGGAGGGACTTTAGCCCATCTCTGAAGGTCCAAGGCAGCAGAGAACACCCATGTACACCCCTCAAGAGAAATCTAAGAATAGCTACCAAAGTTTGTCAATTTGGCGACCCCAAATGTTTTCTTTTATGTGGAAGCTCATAATATTCCATCATAAATGTTTCATAATTGCCTCATGAATTATTCACCTGCAACTTAATAACCTTAAATTTTATGGCATTATGGTTTTATGGGAGAAAAACATTACCAACCTGGGACTCAGCTATGAAGAGAAAGTGCTGATGTTAGCAATTTATTTTCACTATGCTGTAGACGGTTTTTTCGTAACTATGAAACACAGAATATTAATAAAAGAGCAAATATAAAACTAAAAGAGGAGGGAAAAAATCCTTACATTGCTCTTTCTAAAAAATTTAATATCAAAGCTGTGTTTGCAATATTTTTTCCTGTCGCCAAAAAGCTGATCTACCTCCATTATAGTTGGTGTCGTTTTCTTTGGTGACACCAAAAAATTATTCTTTCTTTTCTTTCCTTATTTATCTGGCCTTTGGCCTTCCTATGCTTTTATCCACTTCTCAGTTATTTTAAAAATCTGTAATAATTAGTAATTTTTAAATTAGCATCATTCTCTCACTATCTCACACTGTCAGAATGTTAGTTTTGGAACGTCCTCGGAGCTGTCTAAGCAGGGTATTGTAATACAGTGGAAAAAGCAGTGATTTAAGATTGAGTCTCGGTCTAGACTATCACTTAATTGATGCATAACGTTAGCAATTCAATTATGTTTTCTCAGTCTCAGTTTCCTTATAGATAAGATGGGAAACCCTGAGAAGGTCAAGGAATATAATAGGTGAGGCAGCCTTTTAAACAACAAAGCACTACATACATGCAAGGAACTGTCCTAGCAATACAGGTAAGGCAAGGCCGGGTGTTGAAATCACTGAATCCAGTGGAGGGTTGAATAGGAAGATCCAAAGGGAAATCTGGTTCCTAGCAAGCTGGCAAAGAATCCAACTTCTTTATTCAAGTTTGAGTTTTTGCTAGGAGCAGCAAAGAATAAAGGAAGACCTTTTGGTCCTCTAATATCAGCTAGGGGTGCAACTGTTATTAAAACCCTTTTATTGAAAATCACAGGGTATGTGTGCACTTCTTAGAATCAAGGACAGTGGTGGAAAGACAGCCAAAATTAGGAAAGATCTATTCCAGTGCCCCCCTTGTACAAATGAGAAAACTGAGACCTAGTGAGGAGGTAGATTTTGATCATGGTTCTGTGGTGGGTTAGAAGCAGACATTGGGCCCTAGTTCTTTGATTTCTAATACTCGGTACTTGTCTGCCCCAGAAAGGGCCACGAATGTACTATAAGTAGGGGCCTGTGGAATGGAGGGCAGGGGGTTACTAACAAAAGCAGAACAGGCCAGGTGTTGGGCAGGGTAGGGGCTGAAGAAGAGCTAAGAATGCGATTCTGCTGTAGGCAAAATGAGCACCACCCACAAGCCAAGCTTAGGAATCAGGGGGGCATTTTTTTTGGACTGGCTAGACCTCAGTCACCCAATTAAAACAGGAGCCAGTGCCCCAGAGGCTGCACCTCCTCTCCTCTCCACAGTTGGTGCTGACTTCTAATAACATTTTATTGAAATTCTCTGGGTCCTGATTAATTTTCCTGGCTGCTTTCTTTCTTATTGCTCTCCTGACCACAAGATGAGAACAGTGAGTGCTCTAACGAATGCAGTGAGCAGTTGGGCTCCACTCACTTGGTCTAAATGGCTCTCTGTCCTCTGTCTCACAAAGCTTGGGTGATTTCTCGCCCTTGCATTTTGGGTGGATGATGGGAAGTGTCAGCCACTTGTGTCTGAGAAGCCAGGTATTACCAAGAACTTCCCTTCTGGGGCGTCATCTGTAAAAAGATCATTGATTTAGTGACTGGAGGGTCTACCTGTCATCTAAGAGAGGAAAAAAAGTCACATTTGCTGAGTGTCTGCTGTATGCAAAGCATGTTTCTGTGTCCCTTCTCTCTGGGTTCCTAGAGCATCCTGTGCGTTCTTCTAACACAGAGTTGGCAAGATCTGTTTTCCCAAAAGCACTGGGAGCAACTTGAGGGAGGCACTGTATCTTTCTCAAAGTGAGATTCTCATTCTCGCCATGATGGCCAACTCATAGCAAGTTCTCAATAAATAGGTGTTCAATTAGTGAACGACTGCTAAGCGCTAAATGTAGGCTTTCTTATTCAGTGCTCTCCACCACCCTTACTTCTATTCTTACTTCCATTTTACAGATGACTAAGGCAAGGCTCAGAGGGGCTTGCCGATGGTCACATGTATAATAAGATCTGCATGACATGAAAAAGGCTATGATCTTTGTACTCATTAAACATGCTCTCTACTTCTAGGGAGAGTGTATTATCTCTGGGGACTTGCTAAATTTCAGCCTAGATCCCAATGAAGTGTTGCCTTTGGAAGACATATATTTTGGGCTTATCCTTCGTGGCAGACAGGTTGCTACAGTATCGAGCTTGTTCAACTTACATAATGGTGCTGAAAGTATTATTATGGCTAGAGAGGTGGCTTCAGAAAAGGCAACAGGGGATATGGTGGCATGTAAACTGGAGTCTAAGGAATTGTGGTTGTTAGAAGGGAAGATAATTCAGGATCTTCTTTGTACAGTATGACAGTTCTCTCTGGCCCTGTCAATGTATACTTGAAAGTATGGACCAAATCATTTTGATTCTTAGTGGTTATGGGGGTTACCATTGCATGACAGAGCTATGTTAGTTAATAAGGGATTGGAGGCAGGCAAGAATGGGAGGCTGCAAAACCCTTGCATGAGTAGAAAGGATCAGAGAAAGCAGGGGGCAATAGAAAAGGGGCAGGAAGAGGCAAGGATCTGGGAGCCACATCAAGGATGGACAAATTTAAGTGGAAGACAGAGAATTTTAGTCCGGTGGGCATGGCGGAAGATGGGCTTCTGGGAGTCAAGATATTCTCTGGAAACTATATGTAAAATTTGCATATGTGTATTTCACTGGAAAGAGGATACATAGCTTCCACTTTACAAAGGGATCAGCAACTTTTCAAAGTTTTGTGAACCACTCTTCGGGGCTAAATAAAAGCAAGTTAAGGAGTCTTAGGACCAGAGTTTCAGAATGGGAGGAGGGGGCCCAATAAGTTCCCCTAAATTGCATTTGGAAGATGGATCTATGGTCAGACTATAACAGTTAACATTTATTGAGTGTATGATATGTTCACAATATTACTTTAAGTCCCCTTTAGGACCCCTTTCAATATTGTTTTATTCAGTGCTCTCAATAGTGCTTTGGAATGCTCATCTCCATTTTACAGATGAGGAAAGTGAGGCACAAAGAGATGATGTAAATCCCTCAAAGTCACATCATTTACAAATGACACGGCCAGGACTGGACATGAAAAATCTCATTCCTGAAACTGTCATCCTAATTGTATCCTGTATGGCCCCTTTAGAGGAATAAAAAGAAAATTTCCATCAGGGATGGTGGAAGCTTAACATTTTTCCATGTCTTTGTAGGTCATGTGACTGTGACTCCATGGCTGCCGTTTCCCAGAATGGCCTCAAGTTGAGTACTTGAACTAACTCTGTGGGATAAGGGCCGGGGTTACATACAGTCCCAGAGAACCACCATGGGAGAGCAACCCCATGGCAGCAGCAGCAGCAGAAAGGTCCTGGCGATTTGGGTGGCTGGGGGAGCCTTCTGTTCATGGAGGAGCTTGAAGAATTCATCTGCAAAGGGGCTTTCTGGAGCAGGCTGCTGGAAAGATGGTGCAAGTTGAGGCTCCCTCCTTAGAATTTACCCAGGGAGTTTCACAGATGCCCCTTGCCACCCTTATCAGTGGTCTTCCCTGGATGCTTCTCTGTCGCTTGAGCAACAGCACAGGAAAGTGGGCCAAGTGAGGACTTTAGAGTCACACAGTCCTGGGATCCACCCTCAGCTGGTTCCCTCCTGCCGCACATCCTTGGGCAGATTTCTTAAATGTCTTAGAGCTCCCCTTCCCTCCTCTGTGAACCTGGGGCAAGGACCACCTAGTACCACCTACCTCAGGGGCTATTGTGAAAATTAAACGAAAGAATGGAGAGAAAGGACCTTGCATGTAATGAGCTCTCAATACATGGTAGCTATTGATTTCCTCCTCACCCCAAGGAAGATCCATGTCTACCATTTGCAGAAACATTCCTTGACCCAAGTAGGTTCTATTCTCTTGTCAGCTTCCCTTAAATTCCCTTTATCTAACCTGTCGCCTCCAACAGAATATGAACTTGGCTTCTCCCAATTCTACGTAAACTCCACTCTTTCAAGGAGCTAGGAAGACATCTGTTGGCCATCTACAATCATCAAGAGAGAAGGAGAGAGATGGGGGGGCCAGAAAGACAGAGAGAGAGAGAGATGAACTTTAATGTAGTGGTGTGCTGGAGTCTGCTTTTATCATCTTATGAAAGCTGATTGTTAAATTTTTAGAATTTCTGTGAGCTGATTGATTTTAGTTTCATAGCTTGCAATTGGCCACGTTGGGAATATTTACACCACAGAAATTGTTAAATATTCAATACTACTGTAATTAGAGCTTTATTTTCTTCAAGGGCCAGTTTTAAAACATTTATCAGCATGTCATAAAATAGCTAAGAGTTGTACAGTATCTGTCACGCTGTTCTAAGAGCTTGATAGGTACTAACTTAATCCTCATACACACCGTTTGAAGTTATTATTATCCCTATTTTACAGACTAGGAAACTGAGAAAGTGAGTTGTCAAAGGTCACGTAGTTAGCTAGTGACAGAATTGGGATATAAACTAAGGCTGGCTGTCTGGCTGCGAAGCCTGCATTCATAGTTGGCTATACTGCCTCTTATGGGTAGTATAGCCCATATAACCCTCTTATGAGGGTTCTTACGGGGATTCAATGACTCGCATAAAGGGCTTGGCCCAGTGCTTGGTATTTAGTAATTGTTTGATAAATATTAGCTGTTACTATTTATATGTGGGATTCTTAACTTATTTGAGGTCATGAGAATCTGATGAAAGCTATAGATCCATCCTTTCCCCCTAAAAGATGCACAGTATGTACCGTACACACACACACACACACACACACAGTCTTTGAGCGCTCCAAAGATAGGGATCCAATTCCCTTTGTGATTCCCTTTTTCTAGAGGAGCATTCCACATTTCTTCAACTCATCTTTGGGGCCTGTTTGTGTCCCCCACCCAAGGCACTCGCTCCCCTGTGGATGTGCTCTGATTCACTTTGCATTTCTCCCAGCGTGGGATCCGGAACTGGGTAGTCTTAGAGTCTCCCTAATTTTTCCTGATCTCTCTGACAACTGATATTTTTTTCTAGTCTCATTTTGCCTCAAGTGTCCTGCCTCCAGGGGACTTTACCCATTTTCTGGCAACGGGGATATAAAGTTGAGCCCTAGTTATACCACCGCTAACTTCACACACACACTGCGTGGCACACCCTACAAGCACACAATGGGAAAAGAATTCTGAGTATGTGAACACACATCTTGAAGCTTCTTGACTCGCTTTATCTGGACGTCAGTGAACTGGAGACATCTACGTTGGTCTCCTCCGGCCTTTTAAACTTTCCTTGTCACCCCCGTTCCTCTTCCTAAACCCCTAACCCCTGCCAGCATGCCTGCTCTCCAGACCTTGAGTGCAGCTTACTTTGACCTGAAGAAAGAAGAATAACAGCTAATTACTTAGTCTTTCAATATGTCAGAAATTTTGTATACGTTATCTCATTCAACTAAACCCACGCAAAAAGCCCATGAAGTAGGGCTTTTAAAGGAAACTAAAGCTCAGAGATGTTAAGTAACTTGTCCAAGGCTTCACAGCTAATAACTGGAATTCAACCTACATCTCGTAACTCTAGGTTTGCATGCTTTTCCTCATGTGCACGGATTCCTTTTCCTATGTAATAGCATTTACTAGTGGCCTGACGTGTGGCCCCTTCCCTGAAACTCTACACTTATCAGTGGGCTTTGGAAGTTTACAGTGTTTATAAGATTTAAAGGGATTTCAGTCACTGGGCACTGGGGAAATTTTTGCAGGTGAAGGATCTTCACAATGCTGCCACACAGGTGTTTCCTCCCCCACCAGCCTTGTGGCTCACAGACTAGGTGGGAGCAGGCTACAGCCCATCTTCCTGGCAAGGGTCCCTGAGCTAGATTTCTGATAGTCCAGGAAGCCATTTAAATAAGAACCTCGGTGTTGAAAACCTGCCAGGTAGGCATCCTTCCAGCTTTCTGTGGCTTACCAGCGGCCCCTAGTGGTCAGGGGTTCCAAGTGCCGTGAGAGGGGAGCTTTGGCTGTTTCTGCGCTCACCTCTGGCTCTGCCCTGCTCAGTTTTAAAACACTGGATTAATGCCCAATCAACATATTTTGCAGTATTGGGACAGCAAAATGGTGGAGTCTAAAACTCTGGGCAAAGAGGGCACGACGATGGGTGATCTTACCTGTAAAATCAGGAACCAGGCTGTCACTAAAATCTTTCTCTTTCTCTTTTTTTTTTTTTTGCGGTACGCGGGCCTCTCACTGCTGTGGCCTCTCCCGTTGCCGAGCACAGGCTCCGGACGCGCAGGCTCAGCGGCCATGGCTCACGGGCCCAGCCGCTCCGTGGCATGTGGAATCTTCCCGGACCGGGGCACGAACCCGTGTCCCCTGCATCGGCAGGTGGACTCTCAACCACTGCGCCACCAGGGAAGCCCAAATCTTTCTCTTTTTAATATTCCAGACCACAAACCTAGCAAGTAGACAATACTATTATCCCTGTTTAGCTGCTGGGTAAACTCGGGGCAGAGAGTTGAAGTAGCTAGGAACACACTGGTTAGTGGGAAAGAACAGTCAGGTTTCTGTGAGCACAGATTCTAAATTTGCCAGGCAGGCCTAAGGCAGCGTGTGTGTATTGTGTTGGCCTGACAGTGGTCTGGTCTTGGGAATAATACCGACAGCTAGCATTTAAGAATTCACTCTGAGGCAGGCATGTGGTAAATGCTCTTATGTGGAATACCCCCTTCATTCTTCCTAGCTGCCCTGTGAGATGCACATCTCCAATTTACAAATGGGAATGTGGAGTCTCGGCAGGGCCAAAACTGCCAGAGGTCATACAAATTAAAGGAGGAGCCGGGAATTAGGACCCAGCTTGTTCAACTCCGAAGCAATGGCTTGAATTTACTGTCGTGTATTGCATGAGAGTTCTCCTTGTAGCCAATCCAGGTTGTTGGTCCCTAGTACTCATTCACCTGCAATATTTCCGCCATTCTCTCTTGCTTGGCTTGGTGCTAATGACAGTTTCGGCTGGTAAGAGCCCAGGGGACTGTGGACGTCTATTCGTCCGTGTCTCTCAGAGCATAGACTTTGTATTTGGGAGGAAGTCCACTCCTCTTTGTGTGTCTGATGCTCTCAGCCATCCTCTCTGATGCTAGTGGGTGGTGGGCAGGATCGGACTTGGTCATTTCCTGGAGTCCTGGAGGGTTTCCACTGGGGAGGCACATGGAGACAGTATAACATGGTGGTCGTGAGGCAGGCTTTGGAGTCCTGAGACATTGAACAGCTACTAAACCATTTAAGACTCGGTTTCCTCGTCCACTAAATGGACACAATAGTGCCTATCTCAAAGGGCCATTGTAGGAATGAAATAAGACAAATACATATGATATTCTTAATACAGCACCTGTCACAGGGTAAGTCTCCCTACTGTGTTCATGAGCAAAGGAACACGTGGTAACTTGATATGTTTCCTTGGGAAGGGTGCCAACAGCATCACTAACCATCAAGAGGTCTGGCCCCTTGTTAGGTGTCAGCAGGTGAGATTAACTGGTTTCCCTTGCAACATAAAGCAATTGACTTAGGGTTGTAACAAGAACAATGTGCTGATGGAAGACGGACAATGCCAAGGAGTCCCCCTGCCACAGGGATAAAATGGCTGGCAGGAGACAAACGATGACAAAGCCTTTATTGGGAGCCATGACACCCAAATTCCTTGTGAGTAGTGAGTCTTGGGAGCAACAGGGGATATAGCCACGGAAGGATTAATTTGCCTCAAAAGGAATTGCTGGGGCTTCCCTCGTGGAGCAGTGGCTAAGAATCTGCCCACCAATGCAGGGGACGCGGGTTTGAGCCCTGGTCCAGGAAGATCCCACATGCCACAGAACAACTAAGCCCATGCGCCACAACTACTGAGCCTGTGCTCTAGAGCCCGTGTGCCACAACTACTGAGCCTGTGTGCCACAACTACTGAAGCCCACGCACCTAGAGCCCGTACTCCGCAACAAGAGGAGCCACTGCAATGAGAAGCCCGCGTGCTGCAGTGAAGACCCAATGCAGCCAAAAATAAATTAATTAAATTAAATTAAAAAAAAAAGGAATTGCTGTGACTTAATAGCTTTATTGAATCCATGGTTATTAGCCCATTGATTCCTGTTTGCTTTCGTTCAGGGCTATGCAGGAGCAATGCTATTGCTTTGCCTGGTCATATCGATTAGCCAAGATCCCTCCTGCTGTGGCCTTGTGTTTGTCCTTCTTCACATATGTCACCGTTCCCTCCTTGCCCCCTGCTTTGTGTCCTCATTTCCCCCATCCCAGTGACTAGGCTGGACAGATGTACGTGGGTCCGGGTGAACCCTCTGAATTCCTTGCCAATTGGAAATAATGGTATCAGGCAGATCAGTGATGCCACCTTGCTTTGGGGATTTTTGTGCTGGTTATAACCACGCTGTTGCTTTAGGATTTGTGTTCTTAAAACCGAGCTTTGAAAAACAAACTTTTAATTTTTGGCCTCTTTTGGAGGATGGTCCTATGTAGGCATACTGGGATATTTTTAGGAATGTTTTGCAAATGGTAGCGTGCACCAGTATCATGCGGAATCTTGTATAAAAGGACATTTCCGGGTCCACATATTTAGGCTTCGTAGGTTGTTGCCCCCACCTTTATAAATTGAGGTAACCTTCAGATGACATAGTGAATTTAACCATCCTGAAGTGAACAATCCATTGCCGTTTAGTACACTCATAATTTTATGCAACTCTCACCTCTATCCAGTTCCAAACCATTTTCATCAGGAGACCCTGTATCCATTAGGCAGTCACTCTCCGTCCTCAGCCCTTAGCAATCACTAATCTGCTGTCTGTCTCTGTGGGTCTGTCTACTCTAGATATTTCATATAGATGGAATCATCCAGCATTTGTCCTTTTGCATCTGGCATATTTCACCCTGCATAGTGCTTTGAGGTTCACCCATGTTATAGTATGTCCTAGTACCATACTCCTTTTCATGGCTGAGTAATATTTCATTGTATGCACATGTCACATTTTGCTTATTCATTTAAACAAGGGCCTCCCTTGGTTCTGTAGCACGTCATCTTTGGTCCATACGTTGGGGATCACTGGCAGTGGAGATCATTGGGTTTGCCCAGGGCAGCCTGATGCCTTTTTGGAGTAGAGTTTGGAGAGTGCCAGGCCCCAGCTGCTCACTAGGTGTGGTAGGCCTTTAGAGATGGACCTAGCAATAGATGACCAGGGAATGTCTAGCCTGGCAACACAGGCATTGTACCAGGGCACAGACAGGGACCCAGGTAAACAGTGCAGAGAAATGCAGATAAGAGAGGCTTGTATTTGCATCCCAGCTCTGCCGGCTGGCAGCGGGCAAATTAAAAACTCTCTGAACTCCTATTCCTGATTTGTAAAACGAAATAACAACAGTATCACTCTCATAGCATTGTTGTTTAGATGAAATGAAATAATTTATATTATGTGCCTGGTACAGGGCCTGGCACAGAGTGAGTAAAGTAAAACCCAAAGTGGCCATGATTTTTATTACTTTTCCAGAAAAGGAGTAATGTGCAGTTGGAGTCAGGCACATTACTCAGCAGGGAAATGTTCTCAGCAGGTTGGCTTCTGGTCCACCCTGTAGCATCTCCAAGAGAACTCCCAAGAGCAAGACATGGTCCCTAATGTGGGAAAATAAGGAGGCCCAGTTTCCAGCGCAGGACACTTAGTCCCAGCAATAAAGCAGGGGCTTGATTTTAAAATGAGACATACTGTCTGAATGGAAGCAGTATCAAGGCAAAACTGATCAGTATTATCATTGCTGGTCTGATTTTCCTACTAGACTGCGTGTACAGGGAGGGAAGGGGTTGTCATTCTTTTTTGCTACACTATTCCTTGCACAAGTGTAGAGTATTCAGTCAATAAATATTTGTTGCATATGTAGCTGGCTGACCAGCCAGCTGGCTGCTGTGTTATCTTTCTATTAGCTTAGGACTCCTTAAATTCTTCTGAATCGGTGTCATGTACTGTTGGAGGAATATACTCAGCCCCAGGTACGCTGCTATGAGACTCTTCAGAAATCTGCTCTAAAATTCTTAAAAATATGCACAACTTTTGATCCAGTAGTTTCACTTCTGAGTATTTAACGTAAGAAAATCCCTAGAGCTCAGAAGGATTATGGCTCAAGAACGTTAATTGTGAGATCATTTGGAATAGCAAAAAAGGTGGAAAGAACTTGCTATTCAACAAAAGGAGGATGGGTTAACTGTATTATGATACTTCCATTCAATAAAGTGTTTCAAAGCCATAAAAATAATGAAGAAGATTGTTTACTAACATGAGAGAATATCCAAATTATGTAGTTAGTGAAAACAGCAAGTCGCACAACAATATTTTGGTGTAATACCACTCTGTGTTATGTGTGCATGTGTGAGTGTAACATTGGAAGGATATAAACTAAAATATTATCTGTTGCTCTGAGTGATTAAATTAGAGATAATTTTATTTTTGAGCTTTTTGAGCTTGTCTGTAATTTCCAATGTCTTCACATTGAATGTGTCATCAGTTAAAAGAAGAATGAATATTATTAAGGATTATGTTCCTGATGAGAAGTTGGGTCTTATCGCTCAAATATGTCTGAACCTGCAGAGGGGAGCGAATGGCCTCAGCTATAGGGGTTGGGAAGGGGCTGGGCACAGCAAAGCATCAGGCATCGCTTCTGTAACATTCCAACAGCAGGGCATGTTCCTGTTTTACTGAAAGAGAGGATGCTCTGCACCTCCTTTCGTCTCATTTACTCCATCCTCTCCTACATGTTAGTGTCAACTTAAATAAGGGGGTAAACTGAGGCAAGCTCAAATTACCAGAAATTGAGGTTATTCAGGGATAGTAGAGGAATTGCCATTCTGGAAACACATACTATTCTATAGTAAGCTAGAGGTGAGTCTGTTGAGGGTTTGGGGTGAGCTGTGTTTATGGGCAAGGAGTGCAAAGAGGGGGAAGTCCAGCCAGAATCCAGGGAGGAGGTTCACTGGCTTGATGATGGGAAGAGACTGTGGGTGGATGTTCATTGATCAGGAGGTAAGTGTTGGTCTTCTGTAAAGCAGGCATCTATGGGAAATCAATCGGTTAAATTCCATTCTTCTGAGGGCGCATGAGTGAGATTCTCCATTTCATGTCCTTCAGTCCCATTTTAGATTGAAATCTTTTCATATTGGCATTAAATACACCCAGGCTGTAGGGATTTTCTGGTCTGCATGGTGACTGGATCCATGTGGTGGCTCCTAACTACTGAGATAAACACACACACACTGGTTTCAAGAAGGTCAATTTAATCTTTTCATGGGCTGAATTGGCCATGCAAGTTTATTCTGTCCTGTGTTCTAGAAAATTAAAAGAAGAAAGTCTGGGCTGAGAAAGCGTAAATGGAATTAGTATTTCTACCAAAAGAAAAACAAGGTGAGCACCAGCTTGTGAGGTTTTCAGTTAACTGATTAGAAATACCCTCCTGTCCGGGCCTGAGGCTTTGTTCCTGGGCCAAGCAGGTCTGTCAGACTTCATCTTCCTTGAGGTTATGTTCTCCCCAGAGAGTCCTGGGCCCTTTACACTAACACGTGTCCTCTGGTTGCTCTTCGGAAATTCTTCAACACGTCGGCATCCTAGATGGGGACGCAATTTAAGACTCATGCTGGAACCTCTTCAGAACTTGCAAACCCACAGTGGTGGTGTATTGTAGAGTATGCTTTAAAGCAGAAGGAAAGTTGCTAAAGGGAACATATAGGGAGGAACACCTAACGTGATATGAGATGCAGTTTGACAGGTGAATAGGAGTTCTTCAGAACTACAAAGAGAACACATCATCAGAGGCAGAGGGAACAGGAGGGAATTCAGTGTGTGATAGGAAGAGACCATTATCAACACAGAGGTGTTGCCTCTAAGCAAAGGTGTTGCCAGGACTAGATAATGAAGGGGCTTGTAATCCATACTCAGGAGTTTGGCATTTTATCCTGAAGCTCATAACTTGCCATTGAAAGATTTTAAGCAAGGGAATAACATGTAGTAGTATGCACACTCTGTCTTTCCTATTAATTTGTGAGTTTCCTGAAGGCAAATGTTTGATTTTGAGACATCTCAGTGGTTGCTCCTCCATTGCCCAGTATAGTCTGTTATTTATAATAACAGCTAAACTTTCATCACGTGTTTACTCTGAGTCTGACATTGTGCTAACTGCTTTACATAGTGTATTATTCAGAGTTCTCCAGAGAAACAGGATCAATTATACTAATATATATGCATATGTATATATAATAATAAATAAACTTATAAGGAATTGGACCATGCAATTATGGAGGCTGAGAAGTCTCAAGATCTGCAGCTGGCAAGCTGGACACTCAGGAAAGCCAATGTTTCAGCCCAAATCTGAATGCCAAAAAAGACCAATGTCCCAGCATAAGTAGGTTTTTTTCAGGTAGGAGGAGTTTCCTCTTATTTGAGGGAGGGTCAGCCTTTTTGTTCTATTCAAGACTTCAACTGATTAGATGAAGGCAACACACATTAGGGAGGTCAGTCTGCTTTACTCAGTCCACTGATTCAATTGTTAATCTCATCCAAAAACACTCTCACAGACATGCCCAGAATAATGTTTGATAAGCTATCTTGGCACCTCTCATCCCAACTACCACCATGGCCCAGTCATGTTGATGTATGGGATTAACCATCACGTGTGAGTTATATCATTTAACTTATACAATGATCTTGCAAGGTTATTTCTATTTTTATTCCCGTTTTAAAGACAAGGAAACTAAACCTTGGAAGGTTTATGTCATGTTTCTGAATAACAACAGCTGCTAAGTGATCAAACCCTGATTCAAACCCAGGCAACTGACTCATGGGGCCACATCCTTAACCACTATGCTATAATAAATGTTTTTAAATTAATTTTTTCTAGAACTCTCATATAGAAATTTAACAAAAATACAATCACTAATAATATGTTAATTACATTGGACATCCATTAATTCCTATAGGTGAGTAACTAAATGTACTGTTAACACCAGTCTTCCAACAAATCGATGTTTAATTTTTTTTTTTTCTGATTCTGGAGAGGAAAGACAAGATACAGGGAGGAGAGTTTTGCTTAGCAAACACTGGTGAATGTGGCAGGGGATTCAGTTTTCTGTTCACAATGAGTGTCCTAGGTTATACTAGTTGCATTTCAGTAAGAAGAAGTAATCAGTACATTAAGATGATTTCACTTACATGTGAAATCTAAAAAGCAAAACAAATAAGCAAACATAACTAAACAGAAACAGGGTGATAAATACAGAGAACAAACAGGTGGTTGCTAGAGGGGAGGCAAGTGGGGGAAGGAGAGAAATAGGTGAGGGAGAGTAAGACATACAAACTTCCAGTTACAAAATAAATGAATCACAGGTATCAAATGTACAGTATGGGGTATATAATCAATAATTATGTAATACCTTTGTATGGTGACAGATGACAACTACATTTATCATGGTGATCATTTTGAAATGTATAGAAATGTCAAATCACTGTGTTATATACCAGGAGCTAAAAGTGTTTTAGGTCAATTATACATCAAAAACAAACAAACTCACTCATAAAAAAAAAGAGATCAGATTTGTGGTTACCAGAGGTGGTGAGGTGGGTGGAGGGAGGGGAATTGGATGAATGTAGCCAAAAGGTACAAACTTCCAGTTATAAGATAAATAAATACTAGGGATGTAACGTGCAACATGATAAATATAACTAACCCTGCTGTACATTATACATGAAAGTTTTCAAGAGAGGAAATCCTAAGAGCTCTCATCACAAGGAAAAATATTTTTTTTCCTATTTCTTTAATTTTGTATCTATAAGAGAGGATGGTGTTCACTAAACTTATTGTAGTAGTCATTTCATGATGTATTAAGTCAAATCATTGTGCTGTACACCTTAAATTTACACAGGGCTTTATGTCAATAATATCCCAACAAAACTGGAAGGAAGGGACTGGCCTGGTGGCACAGTGGTTAAGAATCCACCCGCCAACGCAGGGGCCATGGGTTTGAGCACCGGTCTGGGAAGATCCCACATGCTGCAGAGCAGCTAAGCCCGTGCGCCACAACTACTGAGCCTGCTCTCTAGAGCTGGCGAACCACAGCTACTGAGCCCACATGCCACAACTACTGAAGCCTGTGTCCTAGAGCCCGCATGCCACAACTACTGAGCCCGCATTCCACAACTACTGAAGCCATGCGCCTAGAGCCCGTGCTCTGCAACAAGAGAAGCCACCACAATGAGAAGCACCCCGCTCTCCACAACTAGAGAAAGCCCGCACGAAGCAACGAAGACCCAACGCAGCCATAATTAATTAATTAATTAATTTAAAAAAATTAAAAAGCTGGAAGAAAAAAAGATGTGGAGGCAGCCAGGGCTCTTAACATTAAGATATCTGTGCTGTGCAAAGAGGAGACAAATGTAGCCAGTACGCAGTAAGACTTAATTCCTAGAAAAAATAGCGCTGTGAAATCATTTTCTGGGGATTGTCTTGAGTGTGTTTGAGTGAGGTTAGAGCCAGCGAAACTCATTCCAGAGTCTCAGGAGTCATAGGCTCTGTGGGTTGCCTGTTACTAACTAATAAGTGGCATGTCCTGGAAATCTATGCAAACTGAATCTTGCTTTCCTATTGATATTCACAGGTCACTAAGATACTCTTCAGTGAGCCCTGCTGTCTTTTCTCCCTCTCCCACCCAGTTTTTCTGGGTAGTTTTTATATTTGAAATATATGCCTATATGTGGAAGGAGAGTCCTCTGAATTTGAAGAGTTGATTTAGAAAAGCAAACTTACCTCATCATTTACTACAAGTAGCAACATTTATCATTATAAATTTCCTTAAATCAGGGCACATAAGGATTTATAAGAAAGCATGGGGCAAATTTCTTAAGATACTAGTATGTATTTTCATATCCTATACTTCACCCAAGTATTTAATACTTTGTTACGCAGATATCAATTGATTGTTTTAATAATTTTTCAAAAGCATCCAGAGAATAATAAAGCTATTTCAATTTAGGAGTAGGGGAAGGTAAAAGTAAACAAATAATCTTGTTGGGAGAGTAGCATAATTAGTATTTGGGAGGACGTCAGCAACATTGTGACATAGGAGGTCCTGAATCTCCCTCCCCGTGTAAATGCACTGAATATATAACTGTACATGAGTTAGTTCCAAATCCAGAAACTAATTGAATGACTCCTGCATGTTGAGCATCTGAGAAAATACCTCACATCAAAATGAGTAGGAAAGGTTGAGACACTGTCTCACTATAAACCCCATCCCTGGCACAGCACCTTGCAATTAGGAGGAATCCCCCAACTCCCAGCTTCTCCCTGAGGAGCAAAGGATTTGGATCACACATATAGCACCCCAACTTTTAGGGTGGAGAAATAGTCCCTGAAATCACCTAGTTTTGAGAGCCAATGAGGCATGCATTCATGAGTCCCACAAGACTGTAGAAAACAAAGAAGTAATTGTTAAATAGGTGCACAGGCACACCACACAGCTCCACCTTCCCCAGGGCAGAGGGAGCTGTGGAAAATGCAGACTCAATGCAATCTGTATCAAAATTTCAAGGGCATTTTCCAGAGAAATAGAAAAAAAACTCCTAAAATTTGTATGGAACCACAAAAGACCCTGAATAGCCAAAGCAATCTTGAGAGAGAACAAAGCTGAAGACATCACACTTCCTGATAACAAACCATGAAATAATAGAAAAAAAATGTGTGTGTGTGTGTGTGTGTGTGTGTGTGTCTGCCCCTGGTTCCTGGCATAGAGATCCTAAAACCCTTATCCCGGCACTTATCCTAAGTGATAAGAGCACTAGGAGCAACTTTTAGTCTAATATTTGGTCTTTGACCCTGGTTCCTAATGGGGAACTCCTAAATCCCTTAAAATTTCCTGTTTGATAGGGTATCTTTTGTTCTAATGAGGTGACTCTTGGTGGAATCCTGTATAGCTTCAGGATAGGGGCTGACCACCAGAAAGACCAAACCATAATTAGAAGTTTGGAATTTTCATCCTCGCTCCCATCCTCCAGGAAGTGTAGAGGAACTAGAGATTGAATTAATGATCAATCGTGCTTTTTTGAAGTAGCCTCTGTAAAAATCCCCAAAGTACAGAGCTCAGAGAGCTTCCTAGATCAGTGAACACATGCAGGTTGCGGGAGAGTGGCATACTGGGAAAGAGCATGGGAGCTCTGCACGCTTTCCCACATACCTTGCTCTATGCATGTCTGTCATCTTGCTGTTCCTAAGTTATATCCATTTATAACGAAGCAGGAATATAGTTAAGTAAGTGATTTTCCTGAGTTCTGTGAGCTACTCTAGCAAATTAATCTAACCTGAAGAGGTTGTCATGAGAAGCCATTGATTAGAAGCACAAGTAACAACCTGGACTTATGATTGACATCTGAAGTTGGAGGGCAGTCTTGTGGTTCTGAGCCCTTAACCTGTGAAATCTCATGCTATCTCCAGGAAAATAGTGTCAGCATTGAGTTAAATTGTAGGACACACAGTTGATGTTATGTAGAATTGCTTGATATGTGGAAAATAAATACATTTGATGTCAGAAATGAAGTGAAGTACAGTAGAGTAGTGTGAGAGTAAAGGAGAAACACAGGAGAAGTTTGTCTTTCCTACACAGAAGCTATATTACAAAGCTATAGTAATCAAAACAGTATGGTATTGGCATAAAAACAGAAACATAGATCAATGGAACACAATTGAGACCCCAGAAATACCCTGCAAGTATGGTCAATTAATTTTTTATAAATGTGCCAAAAAATATACAATGGGGAAAGAGCAGTCTCTTCAATAAATGGTGCTGAAAAAACTGGATACCCACATGCAAAAGAATAAAACTGGATCCTTATCTTATACCATGCACAAAAATTAACTCAAAATGGATTAGATTCGAATGTAAGACCTGAAACCATAAAATTCCTAGAAGTAAACATAATAGGTATGCTCCTTGACTTTGGTCTTGGCAATGATATTTTTGGATTTGACACCAAAGGCAAAGGTGACAAAAACAGAAGTTAATAACTGGGACTACATCAAACTAAAAAGCTTCTTCCAGCAAAGGAAACAAAATGAAAACGCAATCTATGGAATCAGAGAAAATATTCACAAACCACTTATTTGATAATGGGTTCATATCCAAAATATACAGACTTCAAACAATTCAAGAGCAAAAAACCCAAATAACCCAGTTAAAAAATTGACAAAGGATCTGAATAGACACTTTTTTCAAAGAATACATAAAAATGACCAACATCACTAATCATCAGGGAAATGCAAGTCAGAGCCACAATGAGATATACTTCATACCTCATACAGTAGCTTTTGTTAAAAAGACAAGAGATGAAAATTGCTGGCGAGGATATGCAGAAGAGGGAACCCTTGTACACTGTTGGTGGGAACGTAAATAGATACAGCCAGTATGGAAAACAGTATGCGGGTTCCTCAGGATTAAAAATATACGTACATACACACAATGTAATATTATTCAGCCTTAAGAAAGAAGAAAATCCTGCCATGTGCAACAACATGGATGAATCTGGAGGACATTATGCTAAGTGAAATAAGCCAGATGGAAAGAGACAAATACTGCATGGTATCACTTATATGTAGAATCTTAAAAAAAAAAAAAAGTTTGACTTCATAGAAACAGAGAGTAAAATGGTGGTTGCTAGGGGTGGGGGTTGTGAGGAGAGGTTGGTAAAAGGGTACAAACTTTGTTATAAGATAAATAGGATCTGAGGACCTAATATATTACATGCTGACTATAGTTGATAATACTGTATTGTATAACTGAATTTTGCTAACAGAGTAAAATGTGTTCTCATCAAAAAACAATGTGAGGTAATAGATATGTTAATTAGCTAGATGGTGTGAATCATAATGTTTATATATATCAAATATCATGTACACTTTAAATATATTACAATTTTATTTGTCAATTATAAATCAAGAAAGCTGGGAAAATGTTTGCATAATTAAGATTGACTCAGCTGAGAGTAATGTTTAGACTTCAGTGGCCAGGCTGGTGGGAAAAGATGGCCTTAGTCTAGGTAATAGCCTAATTTGTCATACCCAAGAATCAGCTCCAGGCTAGAATAAGATCAATGTTCACCACTTAAAGGAATTCAACATAGGCAAATCTTTTTATTTGCAAAGCACTGAACCCATTCAAGCTGGTGCAAGTAAAGGAGAGTTTTAAAAGTTTACAGGGGCATTCACAAAAATGAAATACACCTGTATACTTTGACCGTTGAACAACACAGGTTTGAAGTGCGTGGGTCGTCTTACACTGGGTTTTTTTTTCAATAAATGCATTGAAAAGTGATTACACTGTCCTTGGTAGGTTGAATCTGTGGATACAGAACCACAGAAACAGAAGGCCCACTATAAAGTTATACACGGACTTCCGGCTGTGTGGAAGGTTAGCACCCTTACCCCCCGAGTTGTTCAGGAGTCAACTGTGCTTTTCTTCAGAAAGGCACATGTTTTGCTGAAAAGGTCCTAAGGATTAAGTTTCCTCCTCTGTCCATTTTTCTTTCTCTGTTTGCATTAGAAATTGTTGATTGGTTTCTCTCTGTAATACAACTTTCTAAGACAACTTCTCAGTAAGAATGTAGTAAGACAACTTCTCAGTAAGAAAATGACTATCCCATCTATGACTCCACGACTCCACGACTCCACATGGCTTTTCAGACTAAACATACTCCCGGGTCGGATTATAGAGTTTTTTTTCTTTTCTTTGTTCAAATTCTCCAGGAAGAGCACTAATTATTTGCTAGCCAATTAGTGGCTTGGCTTTCCTTGTGTTGCCTTTTTTGAGTGTTAGGTTGTACAATTGGCTATGACTTGTAGTGGAGCACATGCTAAAACACACCTACTTTCATTCAACCCTCAACAGGGGTTGGGAGGGAATTTCTCTGAGAAGAGAATGTGGGCTTACTTCTATCCGAACATTACATCCCACAATGAGTCTCAGCAGGGCTTCTTCTTTAAGTAGTGCTATTACCCTGAATCACAGAGGTGTCATGTGTCTGTCCCCTGTCATCTCTGTTAAGCAGGACTCAAACCAGTGGCTGGGAGATTGGATGAAAAGACTCAGTTACCATAACAAAGATATTGAGATGTATGTGGTCAAGGCTCCAGCCTAGTAAGCTTAGGTTCAGAACGGGATCCCAGTCTCAGAATGGTAGTGGGTATGCAAATCAGGAACCAACATAGAGGTTGTATCACATGGATGGGCCAATGTGACATGTGTTATTAGAAGGCTATGACTTACAGCAATGACAGCAAAAGCTACATGGTGCATCAGAATCACCTGGGGAGCTTAATTTCAGGGCACCTGCCCAGACCTAGTGATCTGCTTAGGGAATTGTTTTGGCCAAAATCAGGTGGTGAATCTAATGGTGGATCAGATTTAGAAACCTCTGACTTACTAGGCACCCAGCTGCCTGCATACACTAGATTCTGAGCCATGCTACAGCAGCAAGAGCCTAGGTTTTCTCACTAGTCTACGACTCCTTTCTTTATATCTTTCTGCTGCCTTTAGAGTTGAAGAAGGACATCCCAACATTCTTTTATATCAGAGAAACAGGGCTTGTCTTGGGCTACTATTAGCTTTTATGCCATATGATGAGGCTAGTAGAACTCAGGTTCAGTCTTAAGAGATTGAATTTTGAATATATATGTCCATAGCAAATGGGCTCTATCAATGAAAAAGGTTATATTTTAATAAAATGTTTTTCAGTGACATACAATGACAAAGACTTTATTGCTGTTGTTATATATCTATGCTGCAGCTCCTGGGAGTTTTCCTATGAGCTTTCCTAATTCCAAGACCTAGGTTAGTTGCTGAGGCAGGGGGAAAGTAGAGCATGGCAAAAATACCTTGGGTTTTAAAGCTTCTACACCAAAGTGACACACATCAGTATAGTTCATATTTCATTGGCCAAATCAAGCCCTTACTTCACATAGTCAGGGAAATGTAGTCCTACTATGGGCCTGAAAGAAGAGACCCATTCATAAAACCTAGCCCAGGGATTTTGGCTTGTTTTCTGCCACATCTCCAGCATTTAGAATAGTGTCTGGCGCATGGTACGTGCTTAAAAATATGCATTGAATAAACAGAGGAAGGGATAAATATATGAAAGTAAACTAACAACATGTATCACCCAGGGTTAACCTTGGTTCCTGGACGCAGTTCTGAAATTATCTTTGTTGGAACATTTTAGGAGATAACTCCAGAAAGGACTACATTTGGGAAAAAGGACTAATTTTCCTAAATGTATAATCAATGTAGATTATTCACGATTGGAAAGCCCTGAGCTTGAGGAGGATATGGGCTGCATGAGTCCCTAGTTGCATTTTATATTGGTATAGGGGTCATTTTTTCATGTTCCTACAAGGGTATTTGGCGAGCCAGTTTGAATAGTTGTCTGATTCTCAAGATACTAAAGTGTGGGAGGTGTAATGGGGGGGGATCCTTTAGGGATTTCACAATAGAGCTGAGAGTACAACCACCATAGTGGCAATTACTGTCATGGGGATCCCTTTTGAACCAAAATGATGACTCCTCTTAGGGTTGACATGAGTTTTTACATGAAACGGCCAAAGATTGCACTTTGACCATCCTGGGAGACCTGGCTCCCAAATCCATAGGCACATTAAGATTAAGATTAACTTCCATTTCCCTGCTTTATCCTGAGCAAGCATGGGTCTTCAGAGCTACTTTATGCCAAAAGAAAAATGTTTGCAAGTGCCCCTTCTGTTTCTGGGAAGTCTAAAACCTGCCCATAATTTGGCTAATTTGTAGTTGATTGTGGGAAAGATAATGAGTCGGGGGAATTGAGGGAACAGGGGACCGAGTTGCTAGGAAACAGATTGACTTCTCACATCCAGACAAATAAACTAAAGTAATGGTGTTAATGAGTCCAGTTTCTGACAATCTCAGTTCCAAGGAAGCACAAACACAAAGTCATATTGCCATGAAAAAGCACCAGAGGCAAAGACTCTGGTGATGAGGGTGGAGCACGGTGTAATAGTACTTCTTAGAGCAGATTTGCTGATTAAAAAGAGGTACTGGATGGAAAGGGCTTAGCATGGTATCTGCATAGAGGAGGTGGGCGATAAATGTTAGTCAAAATAATTATTAGTGTTATAAATATATATGCCATATTTATAAATAAGTTACTATTAGTCTTATCACCTTCTTATAGGTTCTAGTTCTTCTACTGACTGAAAGCATGTCTTCCATTATGAGTTAGAACTTTTCTGAGTTTTCCTCTCCTCATCTCACCTCCTCTGCATTGATTGATATAAAGGTTAGTGAGGTGAGGTGTGTGTAAGCAATTTATAAACTTGGATGATTTTTTAAAAAAATTGTCCTTTTAATTGTGGTAAATGCCACAGAACATAACATTTACTATCTAAACAATTTTTAAGTGTACAGTTCAGTAGTGTTAACTATATTTACTAGATCTCTAGAACGTTTTCATCTTGCAAAACCTAAACTCTGTCCACATAAAACAAAAACTCCCCCACCCCCTCTCCCAGCCCCTGGCAACCACAATCCTACTCTGGGTCTCTATGTATTTGACTACATTAAATATAAGTGGAATCATACAATATTTATCTTTTTGTACTAGCTTATTTCACTTAGCATGATGTCTTCATGATTCACCCATGTAGCAGCATATGTCAGAATTTCCGTATTTTTTAGGGCTGAATAACATTTCATTGTGTGTATAGACCACATTTTTCTTCATCCATTAATGGACATTTGCATTGCTTCCACCTCTTGGCTCTCGTGCGTCATGCTGCAGTGAATATGGTTATATAAATATCTCTTCCAGATCCTACTTTCACTTCTTTTGGATAAATACCCAGAAGCAGATAAAAGTCAGTAAATTTTATGTCTACAAAGGACATAGTCTGTCCTTATCATTATTGCTAACAGCCACTCCAGGACCCAAGAGGGATTTTTACATAGCTCTATGGGGTTCCTTCTCTGCTGCTCTCTCCTTTCTCTGCACCTCAAATCCCAGTCATCTTAGCAGCAGTGAACTCTGGTCTTTTTCCTCAATGTAGCAAAACTGTTGCTGTCTGCCTGACTCTCTCTGCATCACAATTTGGAAGATGCCTTCAAGCAAAAAGCTGTTGTGAATGGGAGGGTTCTACCTCATGTGCTTTCCTTCTGATAGCCCTGCTTTAGTGATTGTCCAATATCTGTAAACAATTATTTTTATATATATATATATATATATATATATATAGTTGTTCAGCTTTTATAGGAGAGATTAAATCTGATACCATCTACTCCATCGAGGGCAGAACTAGAATTTATCCTAGGTGTCTAGACACTTTTACTTTATCCTGTTGGGCGAGGAGACAAACAAACAAATCCTCCAAGCAAACAGACAAATTAAGAAAATAATTACAATTAGGATACATTCTATGAAGAAAAACAAAGGCACTGAAACACGGGAAATGTGGGGATGGAGTGTAGGATTTTGGGTTATGGTGGTCAAAGGATGCTGGTTTGAGGAGTTTTAAGTTGAGATTTAAATAATGAATAGGACCTTACTTATGTGAAGCAGAGGTAGGAGGGGAGAGCGAAAGAGCATTCTAAATAGAAGTATAGATTCTGGATAAGTGGTGCTGGCCAAAATTTATGCTGCACAAACAAGAGCTAGAGTATTACATCTCATCAGAGTGCCATGTCTTTAAATAGATACCTCATTATAACTCATACTAAGAGCAAGGGGTCTGGAAACCTTGAAAGGGGAGGAGGGATAAAGAAGCCAACACTCTGAGTGGGGATTGAGTATGGTCAGCATTTGGGGGTATGCTAGCGTGAATGCTACCTTCAGGTACCTGAAGAGCTATCATGGGGAAGACAGACAACACTCTAGCACATGGATTGGCAAACTACAGCCCAAGGGCAAAATCCAGCCACACAGCCTGCAAACTATGGATGTATTTTATACATTTTTAACTGATTATATTTTAAACGGTTAAATTAGTACTTGTGTAATAGCCTCAATTTTGTTGCTTGGCCCACAAGACAAACTATTTATTATCAAGCCCTTTAAGAAAAGTTTGTTGACCCCTTGTTTTGTTTGGGGCAAGGGTTGCTCAGAGACTGAGACTGTCTTTGCCAATATTTTATTTAATATAGATTCACTGTGGGAATTATAATAATTTCACAAGCCTGTAGCGTACAGGATAATGTCTCTCAAGCCAATAAAGAAATAACATACTCCAAATCAATGATAGATTAATTACACTACTGCTCCAGGCAAGGGGACATGAAGCAATAAAGTCCAAATTTAGTTGAGATGTGCCTTTCTACCAACTGGTTCTCAGGGGAGGTGGTTTAGTCAACTGAGAGCTGATATCCAGCTGTCAGCACAAAGAACAAAAGTCTCCTGTTGCTTCAGCGTGTTGCTAGGGAACAGTGGCATCACCGTTGATGGGCTAGATGATCTCTTCCTAGGGGCCATGGCACAGCTTGCATGACTACTAGTAAAAGAATCGCAATTACCAAGGCAGGAGCTAATGCCCCAGGGTCGTCAGAGAGCTATTTAGATCAGCAAGGGGTCACCTTGCCCAGACTGAACACTATCCCATAGTCCTTACAAACTCTGAGTATTTATTGTCTAAACGTCCCCACCACAGTTGCTTCTTCATATGTTCTTGTTAATAAGCCCCCAGCTGAGCTCCTGAGTGTTTATCGACAACCACAGATGTGGATGATGACATCCTGACACACAGTTTCACCTTTATATCAAAACAATAACTTCATTCTTGGAAACAGCTTCACTCTTAAAAACAACTTCATTTTTGTCATAAACAGGTAGATTTGACATCATACCAAACCACTATACAACACCCTTGCTCTAGATCAATTGCAGGAATTTAATTTGCTGTAGCAAAAGGAATGAATTAGCAAATTTGGAATCAAAAATTCTCTAAAGGAAAAAGATTTTCCTAGATGGAGCACTGTAGGGGCCTTCCTCATAGGCCTTCTCCTTACCCCTCATCGCACACTGGGTAGTTTTCCATCTACTCAGCGTGTGCATGAGAGGATGTCATTTGGCTTCTTGAGAAAAATGTGGAGGTGTTGGGCCACCTGGCCAGGAATTTGATTCTGTGAAATTGGACAGTTATCTTTTTGGCAGAGACAACAATTTGGTTTGAAAACACCTAATTAGTGACTGTAAGTAATACATTGTTTCACTGAATTAAATTATTTTATCAGCCCTCCAACTGGCTTTAGGACATAAAGTCCTTGAGTAACACGTTAGTATTTGAAATTAATTTGTTCCAGGTCACCAACAACCAGGGGAAGACTAGCTTATAGTTTATAATAAACTAGGCTAATTTTCCAGAAACTAGGCCATGGGCCCAGGTACTTCAAAAGGAAAATACTAGTTTCAGAGCAGTCTTTCTTAGCACAAACCACCCTGGTGGTGGAACTTCCTGGAATATGGTATAGACTTCATTCATTTGTTTCTTTATCTGATAAGGAACTCACAGTCCAGTGGGGAGACAGATAAAAATAATAATAAGTGTATGTATATGTATAACTGATTCACTTTGTTATAAAGCAGAAACTAACACACCACTGTAAAGCAATTATACTCCAATAAAAATGTTAAAAAATAAAACAAAAACTTTGGGTTCAATGCCAAGAAAAAATAATGATAATAATAAGTGTATGGGATAGTCACTTAGTTTTTGCACTGTAAGGGAGGAAAGAGTTTTCCTTGACCCTCCTAAGGTCCCTGACTGTGTCTGAAAATTAAATTGATAAAGACAGATTAACAGGAAAACAACATATCAATACAAATTATGTTGAATTTTTACATGTATATGGGAGTCTTCACAAGAGAGTGAAGATTCTAAAAAATGACCATGGCAGGAAGATTTTGTACCTTTTAGACAAAGAAAGAGTACATTTGTGAAGAATTGACAAGACAAAGGGATTTGAGCTAGGGATAGTCCAATTAGGACTAGGTAGTGATAAAGGTTAGCTTAACAAGGTTGATTTGCAGATTCCTCTGGGCTGTTAAGAGTCTGTCTCTAGAAAAAGAAGGATTTATATTCTGTCTTTAAACAGAAAAGGAGTTTTTTCTGTGTTTACTGCTTCTTGATTGCCTTCAGCTCAGGACAGTTTTATGTTGAAGAGACACATTTTGGGGTGACATATTCTGTTTTCCCTCAGTGTGTATAGCATTATGTCCAGAGCACTGTAAACCATAGAACAGACATATAGTTTGACCTTGAGGAAGGCCAAAGAAATTTTTATGGAGAAGATGGCACCTGGATAAAATCTTAAAGAATAGTGAGAGATTATTCACATGAAGGGAGTGGGACAGTTGTAGCAAATGTTTGGGTGGGAGAATTTAGGCAGTAAAGAGGCTGAGCCATGAGAAAATTTAATGCATTTAGAAAACTTTAGAAAATCCTGTGTGACAAGATGAGAGTGGGAAGAAATGAGCCTACAGCGTCAAAAAATGGCAGAGCCCTGCTATACTAAGGAGTTTGCATTTCACCCCAAGGGCAGTGGAGAGCTACTGAAAGATATTAACAGTGACATGATTATATCTGAATTAAAAAATATAGGGCTTCCCTGGTGGCGCAGTGGTTGAGAGTCCGCCTGCCGATGCAGGGAACACGGGTTCGTGCCCTGGTCCGGGAAGATCCCACATGCCGCAGAGTGGCTGGGCCCGTGAGCCATGGCCGCAGAGCCTGCGCGTCCGGAGCCTGTGCTCCATAACGAGAGAGGCCACAACAGTGAGAGGCCCGCGTACCGCCAAAAAAAAAAATCTATCTATCTATCTATCTATCTATCTATCTATCTATCTACAGATATATATATGTTCTGGTAGCACAAGTCATTGTCTGAGGGAAGAACAGACGCCCTTAGGCAACCTACACACAGAGGCGGGGCCGAATCCATAGCTGAACCCCAGGAGCTGTGTGAACAAAGAAGAGAAAGGGAAATCTCTCCCAGCAGCCTCAGGAGCAGTGGATTAAATCTCCACAATCAACTTGATATACCCTGCATCTGTGGAATACCTGAATAGACAACAAATCATCCCAAAATTGAGGCGGTGGACTTTGAGAGCAACGAAATATATATATTTTTCTTTTTCTCTCTTTGTGAGTGTGTTTGTATATGCTTCTTTGTGTGATTTTGTCTGTGTATCTTTGCTTTTACCATTTGTCCTAGGGTTATGCCTGTCCTTTTTGTTTTTTTTTAAGGAGAGTCTTTAGCACTTGTTATCATTGGTGGATTTGTTTTTGGTTTGGTTGCTCTCTTCTTTCTTTCTTTTTTAAATCTTTTATTACTTTTTAATTTTTTTTATTTTTAATAATTATTTTTTATTTCAATAACTTTATTTTATTTTATGTTTTTCTTTCTTTCTATCTTTTTTTCTGCCTTTTCTTCTGAGCCGTGTGGCTGACAGGGTCTTGGTGCTCCGGCTGGGTGTCCCTCTAAGGTGGGAGAGCAGGGTTCAGGACATTGGTCCACCAGAGACCTCCCAGCTCCGTGTAATATCAAACAGCCAAAGCTCTCCCAGAGATCTCCATCTCAATGCTAAGACCCAGCTCCACTCAACAACCAGCAAGCTACAGTGCTGGACACCCTGTGCCAAACAACTAGCAAGACAGGAACACAACCGTACCCATTAGCAGAGAGGCTGCCTAAAATCATTATAAGTTCACAGATACCCCAAAACACACCACCAGACGTGGACCTGCCCACCAGAAAGGCAAGATCCCGCCTCATCCACCAGAACACAGGCACTAGTGCCCTCCACCAGGAAGCCCACACAACCCATGAACCAACCTTAGCCACTGAGGGCAGACACCAAAAAAATGGGAACTATGAACCTGCCTCCTGTGAAAAGGAGACCCCAAACACAGTAAGTTAAGCAAAATGAGAAGACAGAGAAACACACAGCAGATGAAGGAGCAAGGTAAAAACCCACCAGACCAAACAAATGAAGAGGAAATAGGCAGTCTACCTGAAAAAGAATTCAGAGTAATGATAGTAAAGATAAACCAAAATCTTGGAGTGAGAATGGAGAAAATACAAGAAACGTTTAACAAGAACCTAGAAGAACTAAAGAGCAAACATACCGTGATGAACAACACAATAAATGAAATTAAAAATTCTCTAGAAGGAATCAATAACAGAATAATTGAGGCAGAAGAATGAGTAAGTGACCTGGAAGATAAAATAGTAGAAATAACTACTGCAGAGCAGAATAAAGAAAAAAGAATGAAAAGAATTGAGGACAGTCTCAGAGACCTCTAGGACAACATTAAATGCACCAACATTCAAAGTATAGGGGTCCCAGAAAAAGAAGAGAAAAAGAAAGGGACTGAGAAAATATTTGAAGAGATTATAGATGAAAACTTCCCTAATATGGGAAAGGAAATACTTAAGTCCGGAAGGGCAGAGAGTCCATTACAGGATAAATCCAAGGAACAACACACCAAGACACATATTAATCTAACTATCAAAAATTAAAGAAAAAATATTAAAAGCAGCAAGGGAAAACCAACAAATAACGTACAAGGGAAGATGCAGATGTAGAGAATGGAGTTGAGGACATGGGGAGGGGGAAGGTAAGCTGGGACAAAGTGAGAGAGTGGCATGGACATATATACACTACCAAATGTAAAATAGATAGCTAGTGGGAAGCCACCACGTAGCACAGGGAGATCAGCTTGGTGCTTTCTGACCACCTACAGTGGTGGGATAGGGAGGGTGGGAGGGAGATGCAAGAGGGAGGAGGTATGGGGATATATGTATACGTATAGCTGATTCACTTTGTTATACAGCAGCAACCAGCACACCATTGTAAAGCAGTTATACTCCAATAAAGATGTTAAAAAAAAAATACCATTCAGATACATCTCTAATGAGATGACGACTACAGGACAGAAAATGAAGTACAAGGGAAGGGATGATTAGCAGTAAGAAACAGTACTGAGAGCTATGGGAGTATTGACTTGGGAACTGGGGAAAGGTTCATGGAAGAAGTAGTATTTGAGGTAAGCCTTGAGAGTTGGGTTAGTTTTTATAAGGAGAGTTGGTTGTGCTCTTTGTGAGGATGATATTGTTAGCACATGCTTGGAAGAGAGTGATGTGTATATGTATAAGGGAGTCATCCTTTACCTTCATAGGTAGGTAAGGGTTTGCAGTTCATGGTGTGTATTGCCATTCGTCTTCTCATTTGACTGTGACAACGTTTTCATGAACATGGTAATTGAATGATCTCCTTTTCAGAGGTGAAGATGCTGACACTTGGGGAAAATGATGCTTCCAAACCCCCCACTTTGTAAGGAGAAGAATCATGGCTTGAACCCACATGGCACCAGATAGAATGCAGCATGAAGCTGGATCCAAATGGAAGGTCAGTTAGTTGCAGCTCATCTGTCAGGTAAGGACCTGGACAGAAATCGCTCTCTCCAAGAAGAATCTATTTTAACAATAGAATCAAGTCATGCTTGAACTGTAAATCCTAGAGGGAGAAACCTGAAATTGGGATAGCAGAGTGGGAGTTTTAGAGGAATCTTCAAGGACACTGTGAACCAACCATAACCACTGAAAGGCAGGAGTGACCATTCTTTTACTCCTGGAAAGTAATAGCTTGCATGTGGTCATTTGGAAAGGTTGTACCAGAAATCCAGGTATTATAATAATAATAATTATTATTATTCAATGTGATTTTATTTTGTTGCTCAAATTATTCCATCTTTGGCCATTGGGAGCTTTTTAAGTTGTTTCCTGTATTCTTTTGACATACCTTTATCATTGTGGGTATTTATTTCTTTATTAATAAATTAGCACTTCCTTACTTTCTGGCACTATAGGATGTTTCAGGCTCATCTTATACATTTCCTGTCCCAGTCCTAGAATCAGTAGAATCAGCCGTTTTTACAAAAGAGGCTTAGTTGGTTTTCTGTGTGTGTGTGTATGAATGATATTGGAACCAAGATCTGGGTGCTAGATGTGCTTTTTGCAACTAGGGCGCCATGGTTGCTAGGCAATCTCAGCTGACAGAGCAAGGAAATATACTAACTTGGTGTATATATACATATCTATAAATATTTCTATATTTAACTGTCTGTGTTTATATTAAGATAAATAAGAGTTCATCTTGGTGTCTCTAACTCTAATCCATTTCCACATAGATCATTTTAGGCTTCTCCCCTTGCTTATGTGTAATTTCTGATTTCAACAATGAAGAACCTTCCTCCCACCATCTGTTATTCAGTTTCTTAATTATTCCACTCCAGTATACATGCTTAATGGTTTCAGAGTTGACTTGCACCCCCATGGGGAAAAAATTTATCAGCTAGAGTCCAGTGCTTATGTATAGTTTCTTTTCCCTTTAATCTTATAGGCTCCACTAATTTCCAAAGTTAGGTTTATTCCATTCCCACAAGTAAGGATGCTTCATACATTTGCAATATAGTAGATTCCTCCGTCACATTTTGCATTCCATCCTGAGATTCCCTGATTTCCTAAATCATTATTTTTAAAAGGTTTGTGTATGTTAGGTTCATTCTTTGTGCTACAAAGTTTTATAGGTTTTGACAAAGGCATAGTGTCACATATCCACCATTACAGTATCACACAGAACAGTTTCATTGCCCTGAAAAATCCACTGTGCTTTAATCACCCTCTTCAACTCCTGGAAACAAATTATCAATTTACTGACTCTGTGATTTTGCCTTTCCGGAATGTAATATGTATTGTGATCTCCAAGACATTCCCAGGTTTGATGATTTACTAGGAGAACTTGTTGGACTCAGAATGTAATACTCACAGCTAAGATTTATTACAGTGAAAGAATACCAAGTAATACCAGCATAGGGAAAAGGCACATGGGGCAAAGTCAAGATGAAACCAGGCACAAGCTTCCAAGATTTCTCCCCCAGTGGAATCACACAGGATGTGCTTAATTCCCCCAGCAATGAGTTATGGCATCATGTGTGAAGTGTTGTCTACCAGGACAACTCATTATAGACTCAGTGTCCAGGATTTATCAGAGGCTGGTCACACAGGCATTCTCTGTCTAGCACATACCAAAATTCCAGATTCTTAGAAGAAAAGAAGGTGTTCAGCATACACCACATTGTTTTCACAAGCAGTTTCAACATAGTGATCCACTCTTATGAATTCTTGGAATGTTGGGAATCCTTCTGAAATCTACTTCTTGAGATACCAGCCAAGGAGCAGCTTGCAAGCAGGTCTTTCGAAGGATAGAAGTCTCAGGCCTGCTATGTTAACTCTTTTATGTACATGGTGTACGTGAAGTCATAGAGTCTGTAGATTTTTTAGGTTGGCTTCTTCCACTTAGCAAAATACACTTAAAATTCATCCATGTCTCTACATGGTTTGAGAGCTTATTCTTTTCTAATCACGGAATAGTATTCCATTGTTTGAACATACTGTAGGTTATTTATCCATTCACCTGGTGATGGATATCCTGATTGCGTCCAGTTTTTGGAGTTATTAACAAAGATTCTCTAAACATTTGTGAGCAAGTTTTTATATGGACATGAGTTTTCTAATCAGTTGTGTACCTAGTAGTGTGATTGCTTGATTGTGTGGTAAGACTATGTTTTGTGTTATAAGAAACTGTTGATACCATACTGTCTTCTGAAGTAGCTGTACCATTTTGCATCCTCACCAGCAGTGGATGAGAGTTTCTGTTGCTCCACATCTTTGCTAGCAATTGGTGTTATCTGTTTTTTAATTTTTATGTTAGCCATTCTAATAGATACATGGTAGTATCTCGTTTTCATTTGCATTTTCATAATAAGTGATGTTGAATAATTTTTCTTGCCATTCTATGTCTTCCATCAAATGTCTTTTCACATCTTTTGCACATTTTAAATTAGGTTGTTTTCTTATTGTTGAATTAAAATTTTGTGTATTTCGAATACAAGTCCTTTATTAGATATATGTTTTACAAGTTTATTCTCTTAGTTTCTGGCTTGTCTTTTCATTGTCTTAAAAATGATGGCTTTCACAGAGCAGAAATTTTTAATTTTAATAAAGTCTAACTTATTAATTTTTCTCTTTTATAATCATAATCTTGGTGTTATATTTTAAAACTTATCACCAAACTCAAAGTGCGTTATATTTTCTTCTAGAAGTTTTATAGTTTTACATTTTTATGACCCATTTTGAGTTAATTCTTGTTTAAGGTGTAAGGTCTGTGTGTAGGTTCATTTTTTGCATATAGGTTTCCAATTGTTCCAACATCATTTGTTGAAAGTACTACCCTTTACCCATTTAATTGCCTTTGTTTCTTTGTCAAAAATCACATGACAGTATTTGTCCTGGTTTATTTCTGGGCATTGTTCTTTTCCATTGATCTATGTTTCTGTTCTTTCAGAAATAGCACACCATCTTGGTTACTGTAGTTTGTAATAAGCCTTGAAATCGGGTAGTGTGTCTTGAAACTGTTCTTCTTCAGTACTGCGTTGGCTCTTCTAGGTCTGTTGACTTTCCATGTAAATTTTAGAATTAGTTTGTTGACATCTACAAAATAGCTTGCATAATTATGTTTTTTTAATTATAGGGCTTCTCAGAGCCATTAGTATACTCACGTGAATTATGAATATCTAGGAAGAATATATGCTTTGCAGCATTTCTCAACTTATTTGACTTCAATATTCTTTTTTTTTTTTTTTTCTGGGCCTGTATTGCATGGCCCCAGAGAGAATTCCTTTCTTTTAACAAAAGAAAACACTGACCCTCACAGAGGAGAAGATGTCTTGTTCCAGGCTAAGTTGATAATTTTATTAAGATCGAGGCCTGGGCTAGAAACCTATTTATGTTGTGGCTGTAAATATATTTTGGTCACTTTTGTACATGACATATATATCCACTTTTAGATAATTTTATAGTTAGTATAAAAGCTCAGAGGAGCATAATGTAGATATTCTCGGCTTGAAAGATTTCATTGATTCATAGTAGATGAATGCCTTTTATCTAACTTATTCTCTCAAATAATAATGAGTGATTAAATGTGATAATGTATTTTATCTAATAATTTTTATTCATATTTTGATGTAAAATTGTACTACTTAATATTAGGGATAATAACATAATTATTAGGTAGCATAATTATTATTGTATTATTATATACTTCCAATGTCCATTGACACCCATTCAATAAACATTATTGACAGCTACAAGTGGCAGTGGGTTGAAAATACTCAAGTGGATCTGAAGCTTATCAACCTTACTGAGACTTTGTTGACTTTAAAATTAATTCCCTTGACTCTTCTCACTCTCCTACGCATAATGGGGCTATGGTTTATTCCCCTCGTCACTTAAACAGAGCGCTACTGATGAGTGATTCTGAGAAGCTTTCCCTAAGACGGTTAAATTATTGGCCCCTCACTTAAATGTTGCTTTTCTGAAGCTCCGTCAGTTTATTCAAGCAGTTCTGAAGGGCCACTGAAGTCATCCTCATGGGCCCCGGGATAAGTGGTTTTTTTTTTTTTTTTTTTTCCCCACAGAAATGGCAAGGTGTGTGTGCCTCTCTAATACCTCAGCTCTCTGCTTGGTTTAGGTCTTTTTACTCAAGTTGGAGCAACTTGGGGGACAGTACCAATGGTTGGTTCTCTTGGTGGACTTGTAGCTTTATTTATATAACCAGATTAACAGTACCTAATCATTTTATGAGCATGCCTGCCATCTGTAGTGGGTTGAATGGTAGCTCCCCCAAAAAGATATGTCCAAGTCTAAACACTTGTTACCTGTGAATGTGGCCTTATTTGGAAAAAGTGTCATTGCAGATGTAATTAAGTGAAGGGTCTCAACATGAGATCATCCCGGGTTTTCCAGGAGGGCCCTAAGTGCAATGACAAGTGTCCTCCTTATCAGAGACAGAAGAGGAGAAGGCACAGGGAGGAGAGGAGAGAGCCATGTGAAGATGAAGGCAGAGATTGGAGTTCCATTGCCAAGGAAGATCTGGAGCAGCAGAAGCGGGAAGAGGAAAGGAAGGATCCTCCCCTCGAGGCTTCAGGCTTCATGGCCTTGCTGACACCTTGATCTGGACTCTGGCTTCTAGGACTGGGAGAAAATAGTTGGTTGTTGTTTTAAACCACTAAATTTGTTACAGCAGTTACAGTAAACTACTACTCTACCATCTCTTCCAAATTTTCCACTTTAAGTTTTGAAATAAATATTCAGGGTGTTTTTCTGGCAGTTTAAGATTTGTCTACCCAGAAGGGCAGCAGTCACATCTGCTTGAACTCACCATCATGTCTGCACACCTGGAAAGCTACTTGGGGTAATCACAGGTGTGACACTGTGATTTATAAGAAGTGTGTATTTGGTCATTTGGTCATTCGGATGACCAAAATGTATTTCTCATCTACATTTGGTCTTTGTCCACAATTTCTGGCTCACAGCTCCTCACACCCTTGGAATTTCCTGTGGTAAGAGAAATGAAGGTGTCTTTTGTTGTGTTAATGAGGTGACTTTTTGAAAGCCCTTAGGTAACCTAAGGGTGAGGAGCTGGTTGCCAGAAGAACCAACCTTGTGATTAGAGGGTTGGGTGGAGCTGGAGATTTTAATAGCCAATGATTCAGTCATTCCTGTGTCTGTAATGAAGTCTCCATAAAAACCGTAAACAACAGGGTTTGGAGAGTTTGGGGTTGGTGAACACGTGAAGGTGCTGGGAGAATGCTAATGACATGCTTGGAGAAGGCTTGGAAGCTCCTTGCCCTTCCCCCATGCCTTGTCTTATGCATCTCTTCTATCTAGTTGTTCCTGGGTTATATCCTTTTATACAAACCGGTGATCTAGTAAGTAAACTATTTCTCTGAGTTCTGGGAGCTGCTCTAGCAAGTCAATCAAATCAAAGGAGGGGGTCTTGGGAATCTCTGATTTATAGCCATTTGTTTAGAAGAACAGGTAAGAACTTGGTCCTGTGACTGATGTCTTAAGTGTGGAGGTAGTGAGGGCAATCTTGTAGGATTAAACCCTTAAGGTGTGGAATCTGATGCTGTCTCTGGGTAGAGAGTGTCAGAATTGGGTTGAATTTCAGTGCACCCAGCTGGTGTCCTGAGAATTGCTTCTTGGTGTGGGACCACCCCTCCCCCCACATACACACATTGGCACTGGTACCAGAACCTATTTAATAGGATCTCAGTAAGTTTTGTGGAATGAATGGATACCACTGAATGGTTGAATTCTATCATGTCAGAGTTTAACTGCCCTTAGGAGACAAACCTAACTATCACAATTGGCTGATGATAGAGTTCCAGAAAAGGGAAGTGTCTTACCTGTATGCTTTTAATTTACTTATTCGTGTTGCCCAATACATGGGTTTATTTACTTATTTTTTAAACTCGATCACTTTGGCAATGGAGAGCAACCCACGGATGATAAAATACTCATGTCTATAAGTGGCTGATGATAGGTTTTACTTGTATAAGTGAAATATTATATACATTATTTTACATATTGCTCCCATTTAAAATTTTTACCCCTAGCAATTTGAAAAGAGACTTAAAATCCCTTTGCTGATCTCAAGTGTCTCAGAGGCTGAAAACGAGCTCTAAAATCATAGAAAAATCTTGTGGTTTTTATGAGCACGCCATTGAAATATAAAATTACATTAGGTCTACTAGAGCTAATCAATGAATTTGGTAAAGTGGCAGGATACAAAATTAATGCACAGAAATCTCTGGCATTCCTATATACTAATGATGAAAAATCTGAAAGTGAAATCAAGAAAACACTCCCATTTACCATTGCAACAAAAAGAATAAAATATCTAGGAATAAACCTACCTAAGGAGACAAAAGACCTGTATGCAGAAAATTATAAGACACTGATGAAAGAAATTAAAGATGATACAAATAGATGGAGAGATATACCATGTTCTTGGATTGGAAGAATCAACATTGTGAAAATGACTCTACTACCGAAAGCAATCTATAGATTCAATGCAATCCCTATCAAACTACCACTGGCATTTTTCACAGAACTAGAACAAAAAATTTTGCAATTTGTATGGAAACACAAAAGACCCCGAATAGCCAAAGCAATCTTGAGAACGAAAGAAGGAACTGGAGGAATCAGGCTCCCAGACTTCAGACTATACTACAAAGCTACAGTTATCAAAACGGTATGGTACTGGCACAAAAACAGACATATAGATCAATGGAACAGGATAGAAAGCCCAGAGATAAACCCACGCACATATGGTCACCTTATCTTTGACAAAGGAGGCAGAAATGTACCGTGGAGAAAGGACAGCCTATTCAATAAGTGGTGCTGGGAAAACTGGACAGCTACATGTAAAAGTATGAAGTTAGATCACTCCCTAACACCATACACAAAAATAAGCTCAAAATGGATTAAAGACCTAAATGTAAGGCCAGAAACTATCAAACTCTTAGAGGAAAACATAGGCAGAACACTCTATGACATAAATCACAGCAAGATTCTTTCTGACCCACCTCCTAGAGTAATGGAAATAAAAACAAGAGTAAACAAATGGGACCTAATGAAACTTAAAAGCTTTTGCGCAGCAAAGGAAACCATAAAGAAGACCAAAAGACAACCCTCAGAATGGGAGAAAATATTTGCAAATGAAGCAACTGACAAAGGATTGATCTCCAAAATTTATAAGCAGCTCATGCAGCTTAATAACAAAAAAACAAAAAACCCAATCCAAAAATGGGCAGAAGACCTAAATAGACATTTCTCCAAAGAAGATATACAGAGTGCCAACAAACACATGAGAGAATGCTCAACATCACTAATCATGAGAGAAATGCAAATCAAAACTACAATGAGATATCATCTCACACCAGTCAGAATGGCCATCAGCAAAAAATCTAGAAACAATAAATGCTGGGGAGGGTGTGGAGAAAAGGGAACCCTCTTACACTGTTGGTGGGAATGTAAATTGATACAGCCACTGTGGAGAACAGTATGGAGGTTCCTTAAAAAGCTACAAATAGAACTACCATATGACCCAGCAATCCCACTACTGGGTATATACCCTGAGAAAACCATAATTCAAAAAGAGTCATGTACCAAAATGTTCATTGCAGCTCTATTTACAATAGCCCAGAGATGGAAACAACCTAAGTGTCCATCATCGGATGAATGGATAAAGAAGATGTGGCACATATATACAATGGAATATTACTCAGCCATAAAAAGAGACGAAATTGAGCTATTTGTAATGAGGTGGATAGACCTAGAGTCTGTCATACAGAGTGAAGTAAGTCAGAAAGAGAGAGACAAATACCGTATGCTAACACATATATATGGAATTAAAAAAAAAAAAATGTCATGAAAAACCTAGGGGTGAAACAGGAATAAAGACACAGACTTACTAGAGAATGGACTTGAGGCTATGGGGAGGGGGAAGTGTAAACGGTGACAAAGCGATAAAGAGGCATGGACATATATACACTACCAAACGTAAGGTAGATAGCTAGTGGGAAGCAGCCGCATAGCACAGGGAGATCAGCTCGGTGCTTTGTGACCACCTGGAGGGGTGGGATAGGGAGGGTGGGAGGGAGGGAGACGCAAGCGGGAAGAGATATGGGAATATATGTATATATATAACTGATTCATTTTGTTGTGAAGCTGAAACTAACATACCATTGTAAAGCAATTATACTCCAATAAAGATGTTAAAAAAAAAATTACATTAGGTTTTATTCATTATTTTGTCTTTGTGATACCATTACCTGCATTGTTGCAATAGCCTAGTAACTGTCTCCCTTTTTCTAGTTACTTTCTGCAATCTTTTCTATTGTTTGTTTCAATACATATGGACAACTGAATCTTCCTAAATCTCAGCTTTGATTTTGTTTCCCCCACTTAAATGCTCTATCCTGTCTTCAAATATCTACAAAGGGAAGCCCAAACTGCTTAACCTGGCCCTAGCCAATCTTTCCGGCTTTATTCCCACCTCCTGCTGATTAAAAGTGCATGAAGGTCCTCCTGACCCCCAGGCCAGTGCTTCCCAAACTTTAATGCATGTATGGGTCACTTGGGGGATTTTGATACGATGCAGACTCTGATTCAGTAAGGGATGGGAACCTGAGTTCTTGCCTTTTTCACAAGTCAGGCTGACAAAGCTGGTCCAAGAACCACACTTTGAATGGTAAGACCCTGATGATATTATGACCTTCTCCTATATTCATTCATCACCTTTCATTGTTATGTGTTTAGTAACTGTATTTCTCTCACTGGAGACTATGTCTAGAGGACCATATCAAATCTGCTAAATTTATTGGCACCTATCAAAATGAATCTGAGATTCTTAATACTCGAGCTTTGGACAGAACCTAGTTTGTCCCTCCGCTTCAAGCTTCAGGCAGTGAGTTGAATCCAGGGAGGGAAAGTGACCTCTCCGTGGTGACATGGCAAGTTAGTGGCAGAGCTGGGACTAGGAACTAGTCTCAGAAATAAATACCTACTCTGGCACAAAACATCAAGTAAAGGTAAAGTTCTTAGGGCAAGTAGCACTTCATTCAGAACTTGGCCCCCAGGTATTGGATACTTAACCTAGATCTCCCTTTGCAAGCCCTTTGGTGAATTGCCAATGTCTGAGAGAAGGCAAGGAATACCTCTGGGGCATTTCTCGAGTCCAGGGAGGCTCCACAATTAGATTAACAGCTTATAGGTTAACTAAAGTGTGGCCAGTTGAGAAGGATTGACCTAATTCTTCCTTTTTAATTAAGTTAATTTTATGTATCAGGTAATTAGTTGAATGACTTCGTGATTATAGTTGCTTTCTCTATCTCTAGCCAGGAATGAGAACAAGTTGCATAAGAAGCATCAGTGGGAAGGGGAGGAGAGATTAGGGCAAGGACCACTTGATAGGAGTCTACACGAACCCCATGCTGTGATACAAAAATCACCATGGTCTTTTATGTCTGAGCTATGCATTTCTTTGCCCAGTAGAAGAAAATTAAAGGAAATGCTCCAAAATAGCTTCTGGGACTAGACTAGGGTTTCTCAACATTGGCACTATTGACATTTTGAGCCAGATAATTCTTTATTGTAGAGCGTGATCCTGTCCATTACAGGATGTTTAGCAGCATCCTTGGCCACTACCCACAAGTAGCACCCACACCCCCTGAAATTATGACAACCCAAAGTTTCTCCAGATACTTCCAATTATCCCCTGGGGAGAAAGGGAGCAAATCATCCCCAGATGATTCCCCACTTAAGAACAACTGGACTAGACCATTGGTCAGGCTCAGTATGTCCACAGGGCTGTGCTACAGCTACACAAGTTGTGTAGTAACAATTCCATGGAGCACCATTCTCGTAGACTTCAATAAAGCTTGGGACAACTTTTTGCAGATTTTGATAATATGTGCAATCCATGACTTTGGCCTTCAATAGTGAACCTCTGTAGGCTAAGAGCCTCCCCCTTTTAAATATAACGTGGAGAATTTGCAAAAACTATGTGCTTATCAGAATATCTGGTGACTTCAGTGCCTAAAAAGACGGTCCATTGGTCACTTTCATCTAATGTTCTTGTCTTCCACCCCACCTTATCCTAGACCTTGCTATCGTCATTCACTCTCACCTCTAAAATCATCATTTCGAGCATCGTTTCTCTCTGATCACCAGCCTCTGTGTTTCTGACCTGATTAGTCATTTCATCCTCCCCAAAATATTTTCACCCCAACTAGGTCTCCAATGCACTGACCTCACCGTTTTACACCAGTGACCATTCGCCTTTTATCTATGTTTGCCTCTTGACTCAGTTCAGCCTCTCTTGTCCAGCATGAAAATCATTCCCTTACAAAATCTCTCAAAACTTTGCCTTACTAACCCTCTGATGTGTTTGCCTAGCGAAATCCAAGGCAGCAGATTGAATCTTATTACTTACCTTGTCTTAATCTCTACCTAAACAGGTAAACATCTGCACCTAAATGGAAAAGACACATACAGTATGGTGATGAATCCACTGCAGTTTAAATTCAAGACTACAGACATCAAATGGGCACTCACACTGCGTAGAATTCTCATCCTGTTAAGTTTGTTTTCTCCTCTCTGGGACAACTCATTTATAATTCACTCCCTTAGATGTCTTACTACTTCCATGCCCTCACTCTTGCCTGATAACTTTACTTGAAAAATAGAAGCAGAGGGAACTCTCATATATACATTACAAATCGAGAACATATCTTTATTTAGACCTGTATTTTCTATTTTCCATCCTTTCTCGGCTTCTATCTAAGGAGACTTCTATCCAGTCTCCCGCTGTGCTCTCTGTCCCAGCCGCTGTAACTTCCTTATGCATTTGTTTCTGTAGTTTCCCCATCTCCTGCATCACAAATTCTTCCTTTTATCCGAATCATTCCCATTGCATATAAATGTACTCCAGTTTCTCACAATTTACCTTCTCATGATCTGACTTCTACCACCATCATACTTCTCTATCCTCCTTCACAGTAAATGTTGAAGAATTGGTCTACACTCACTGGACCTTGGTCCTTATCTTCCCCTATTTCTTTAATCTACTTCAATCTGGCTTTCACCATCATTACTTCTCTAAACCTTTCCTATCCATGATCATCATGTTACCAAAACGAATGGACACGTCTTCAAACTTCTTACTCATCATTTACTGTTGACCACACTTTCCTTCTTAAAACTCTTATCTTGGTATCTAGGTTACAACCCTCTCGTAATATTTTACTTGTTTCTTTATATCCTCCTTTATTCCCCTGATTTTGCCTTCTCAATCCTACCTTCGCTTGAGTTCTCCACTAACTGGTCCCAGACCAATTCTCTGTCTGTATATTTTCCTACAGTGATCTCATCTACCTCATGGCTTTAAATACCAAATAGATGGAAATGGCTCCCAAATCTGTATCTGCATCCTGCATTCTTTCCCGTGTTCCAGATTAATATATCCCTCTGATTCTTTACTAATTACAATTGGATATATGATAGGCATGTCAAATTAGCATTTTCAAAACAGAATTTAAAACGTTTACTTCCTCTTCTTCCATGCTTCCCACCCCCACCAAGACAATTTCATATCATGAAATGGAGTCTTCATCTCCCTAAGAACCCTCTCAGAGACTATTCAGGCTGAAATCCCAGGAGTCGACCTTGACTTGTTCCTTATGTTCATTCCCTACTTATAATCCTTCATCATGATGTTTCATTCTAGTTCTGAAATATATTTTCTTTACCTGGTCGAAGAGCAGTAGCACCAAAAACTTAGAAGTTAAACGTGGCAAAAAGGCAGGTTTTATTCAGACTGATGCAGTAAGGGAGAGAGACTCTAGTATAAACTGAGCTCAACTCCAGCTAAGACAAAGGTAACTGAGATTTTTAAAGGGAATACAGAGAGAGATCACAAAGGGGCTATGGGAAGGTAAAAAAGGGGGAACAAAAAGGAATTGGGGGCTGTGGGAAAGTGGAAACCTACAGAAAGGAATGAGTGGAGAATTACCGAAAATGGTTTGGCAGAGCGTGAGTTTAATCAAGTCCCTCAGCACACTGTTTGTGCTGTGAGGGTTCACAGTTCACACCCTCCTCACTATTACTGCCTCATCCATCATTTATCATTGGACTTTCTCGAAAGAACCTCTTTAGTGGTCCTTGCATAATTTCTTGCCTAGTGTCAATTAAATCACGTGTTCACTAGTCATTAGTGAAATGCAGGTCCAGACCACAACATACCATTTCATACTCCTTAGAAAGGCTATAATTAAAAAGACAGACAATAACAAGTATCAGTGAAGGTGCAGAGAAATTGGAGCCCTCATACACTGCCGTTAGAAATGCAAAATGGTGCAGCCACTCTGAAAAACTCTTTGGCAGCTCCTTAAAATATTAAACCTTGAGTTACCATATGACCGAGGAATCCCATTCCTAGATATGTACCCGAGAGAAATGAAAACATATGTCCACACAAAAAGTGACCATAAATGCTCTTATCTGCTCATTATAGGTCAGCAGAGGAGCTCTGTTTATTGCTATTACTCAGAGACCTAGGATGATGAAGTGGCCAACAACTGTTAGTTGCTATCGCAGAGGGCAAACATAACTGGCAGATCTCACATCAGCAATTAAGTGACACATATTACTTCCGCTCACAATTTAGAGGGCTAGAATTAATCACAGGCCCCCATATAATACAAGAACAAGGCAATGCAATTCTACACATGCCTGGGAGGTGAAGAACCAGAAATGGTCAGCAAGCATACTATACTAATGACTCCTCTGACTATGCCCTTGCTGTGTCCTTGGCCTGGTGTGATTTTGTGTCCTTGGCCTGGTGTGATTTTCCTCTATCTCTGTGCTGAGCTAGCTCCTTCTCACCCTCTAGTTTCCAGGACTTCCCTGAGAGAACTTCTGTGACGAGTTTGTCCCAAGCAGTGCCTCTGCACAGTCCTTTTAAGCTCTTTATCCCATCCTCCAGTGTGTTGTGACCCTGCTTATTTCATAATCTGAAATTGTTTGGTATATTTCTTTGCTAATTTTCTTATTGACTAACTCTTCCCACTTGAACATAAACTTTTTGAGGCTGTGATTTGTATTCTTCTCTGTTTTATTCATTCCCGAATCCCTTGCATGTAGAACAATGCTTAGCAAACTCATAATAGAAAATCAATAAATATTCATTAAACGAATGAATGAACATCCTTTCTTACCTCCCTAGCATTTTTCATGCTATTCCTTCTTCCTCTTATTTCAGGCAAAACACTATGCGTTCGCTAACATTCAGCTTAATGTCATCTGCTCTGTAAAGTCTTCCCCTAGTAAGAGGTAATGTCTAATCAACCATGCTTTTATAAAATATAACATATTCTTTTATTTATAGCCATAACTCTGCCTTATATCTTTCCAGTTGTATGCATGATTCTCCATTGCTTCCTATTCCATATTTTGAATTAGATTTACAGGGCCTTTTTAAGGCCAAGTATTATAAGTATTTTATATCCCAGTGCCCAGCCTATTCAACAAATATTTACTGAACATCTATATTCCAGGCAGTATTCTAGGTGCTGTAAATAGAGTCGTGAACCATATCGAGTCTCTGCCCTCATGGGGCTCATTTTCTATTGGGGCAGACAGACCAACCAAGAAATAAATATATGACATAATTAAGATGTGATAAGTATTTCAAGTAAAATTAAAGTAAGGTAAGGAGGATAGACAGTGAAGATGGAGTATTGGTCAGTGAAAGATTTTCTGAGATGTGATGTTTGAATGGAGATCTGCATGAAGTAAGATGCAAGCCAGCAAAACATCTGGGAGAAGTGTGTTACAGGGAGCTGGGACAGGAGGCACATAGGCCATGAGATGGGAATGAACTGTAAGGCCATTGTCCTGTGGGTGGAGTGCGATTGGGAGCAAGTCGGAGAGCTGTTGGGATCACATTATATGCGGGGCCTCTGTAGGCCATGCAGTAGTTTTGGGTTTTGTTCTACGTGTGTTGGCATGTCGTTAGTAGATTTTAAACAGATCGAGACTTTTTAAAGCATCAAATCAACTATCCCTGCGTCTCTTGTGTAGAGAATAGACTATGGGGGACAAAAGCAGAATCGAGAAAACTAACTACGAAGCTACTTGATAGATAACGTAAGGGAGGAAGGTTTGGATTAGAGTGGTAGTGAAGAAATGTTTGAAAAGTGGCTGGAGGGTGAGTGTGGTGTCCAAGGAGTCAAGTGAAGAAAGTATTTCAGTAAGGAGGATCAAATCAGTCCTCCTCCCGTGGAGAGGATGAGCAGAGAGAGGCTTGATAATTGATACCTGGAGTCATTGAAGAGCTTAAGAAATGTGGTTTCCCTGGAGTAGTGGGAAAAAAAGCTCAACTGGAATGATTTCAAGAGAAGGTGGGAGATGAGGAAGTAGAGGCAGAGAATATAGACTCATGTAATTTTGCTATAAAAGAGAAGCAGATAAATGGAGGGAAAGTGTGTAGTGTCCATAAAAAGATTGTTTAATGAACCAAAATTTTCAAAAATAACACTCAAGGGAGGGAATGGATTCATTTATAATTATTGATCACTTACTCTAATTTTAAACGGACCCTTGAGACTGTCTTCGTTCTCTACTCTGTTAACCTCTTTCTATCCACATGGAGGAGAAAGACCTTCCCTATGGATAAGGGATGAAATAGACACTAAGGACCAGCCAGGCCACCTTGCTAATGGTAAAGGTTCTAGAGAAAAGCATAAAGGGAAAAACTGCAGCTATGTACTGGGCAAAGGCTCTCTTTCCCCTTTTAGGATCTCTCTCTCTTGTTCTCATTTTTTCTTGGCCATGATACTCTTTTCTTCTATGTTGGGTTTCTGCCCAGTGCTTTTGTATTTCACTTTCCAGAAAGCCAGCTGTCCTGGCCAGAACAATTTTGGTTTTTTAATTTACTTATTTATTTTTGGCTGCATTGGGTCTTCATTGTTGCCCGCGGGCTTTCTCTAGTTGCGGTGAGTGGGGGCTACCCTTTCTTGCGGTGCACAGCCTTCTCATTGTGGTGGCTTCTCTTATTGCGGAACACGGGCTCTAGTCGCACGGACTTCAGTACTTGTGGCACACAGGCTCAGTAGTTGTGGCTCACGGCCTCTAGAGAGCAGGCTCCTGTAGTTGTGGCACACAGGCTTAGTTGCTCCGCACATGTGGGATCTTCCCGGACCAGAGCTTGAACCCATGTCCCCTGCATTGGCAGGCGGATTCTTAACCACTGCACCACCAGGGAAGCCCATGTCCTGGCCAGAACTAATTACAGATTAAGATGGGGGTGGGGGAGAGAGAGCGAGAGCGAGAGAGAGAGAGAGAGAGAGAGAGAGAGAGAGAGAGAACAAAACAATAAAAGTCAAAGCAAAAACTAACTCTCATTGGTTTAGGTCAAAATGATGAATCAGTTATCTCTTTTTCTTCCAATGTTTTTCCCCATCAAAGAAGTAAGACCTTAAAAAACAGGATTAGGTTGTGAACCTAGGAGAAAATGCAAAAAGAAAACAAAAATCACGTGACTTTTCTTAGTCCAAACCAGGAGTCGGCAAACCATAATCCAACACCAAATCTGGCTTACGACCTGTTTTTTGTAAAGTTTTATTGGATCACAGCCATGCTAATTAATTTACATATTGTCAATGGTTTCTCTGATGCTACAATGACAGTATTGAGTAGTTGTGAAAGAATGTGTATGGCTGTAAAAACCTAAAATATTTAATACATATGGTCCTTTACAGAAAAAGTTTGCTGACCCCCTAGTCTATACTGTTTCCTAAACTGTGCCCTCAGTGACATTACCACAGTGGGATACAATGAATACACAGGCATGAAAACTCCAAATTAAATGAGGTTAAGCAAATCTCTTCACTGCAGGACTTTGCAGAGCCTCAAAATGCCACTATGAATGTGAGTCTCTAAAAGAGGGACAAAATGTGCTTTACACGTTTAAGCATCAAATCTTAGGGGAATTAGGATGGCATTATGGTTCTGATTCCTAAAAATGCCCAGTTCTGGCCTGAAAGAACTTCTTTCCATAAGTTCCCTTGACAAGTAATATGTCTAAGGAAAACTGGAGTGAGAACAAAATGCCACTTTATTAATAGTTGCTCAGGTGTCCAAAGCTCCAGTGTGGGGCTCTCCTGTAAATGACCACAGTGAAACGCACAATTCATAGCTTAAGGCACATAAGGCTTTCTATCCTCCCCCTGATTTAAATCTTGGAATATAACCATCTCATGCCAGACTCATGGGTAAAGGAAGTTGAAGGGAATGAATGGGGAGCAACATGCCAGATATTTCTGCAGCCAAGATAGGTTTATTCGAGTTCGGCAGAGAATAGAAATTTGAGGTCTACAACCATGGTGAGCCACATGCAAGTCCCCAGACAGCAAGGGAAGCAAGGGAAGGAAGGGAGAAAAGCAAGTTGGCAGGGCTATATACTAAACAAAGAGTCCATGTCTTTCCACTGGCTGAGTCCTTGCCAGGAAAGGAGTCTTCTCTCTGTTGGGCTCTGTTATCATTACAGGGCATGAGAGCTCCCTTTCTGGTCTCCCTACTCTATTTAATTGAGGTTTCTTTTATTAATTCTTTTACATTCCCTCTTTTGATCAAAGTCTTTCTTTAAAAGCATCGCTGATCAAGAGGCGGATTTTTCAGTTTCAGTGTCTTCTTGTCCCTCAATGCTAGGAAGAACCATTCCTGGGTGTAGTGTTGGAGAAAAAGTGCACAGATTGGAAACCTATTGAGGTCACGTATGAGTAACAAGGAGAGGTTAGGAGGGAGAACTGTCAGGCACTTATTATCTAAAGTCCGTATGTTATCAAGATCATAGACAATGGAGATCATCGAAGCATTATGTCATCATCAGAAGTTTGACAACAAATTTCCAACAAGACTGGTCTGGATATCTTGGGAAAACTGTCTCATCAGATGTTGTCTGCTTCAGTTCTGGGAAATCTTTATGTTCAGGTCACCAGATAATGTGCAGGTCCATTCAGGGTTTGGTGCTTCCTTTAGGTGTGAATCCAATAGCCTATTCCCTGGAGTTTGACTACACAAGGGTTGGTTAGCAAAACCTGATAGGGGCACTTCCAACCAGGTTGAAGAGAGTTCTTCCAGAGGTATCTTTTCCAATAGATGAAATCTACAGGTTGCAAAGTGTGATGCTTCAGGTCTCTGCCTTCTGAGAGTGCACTGTGAAAAGATTGCTCTTCCAAAATGCGTTTATTTTTAATAGAAGCAATTGGTCTTTTGCATATTGGAGTATCTCTCCTTCTATCGGTTGTGGGTCAAAAGAAACAGGAGAAAAGTACATTGGGTGTCCTGTGACTATCTCAAAGGGTAAGAGGTAATTAATTCCAAAAGGGGTGAATCTGACACTTAGAAGGGCCAAGGTCAGTGCGTTTGGCTAAGGTGTTTTGAGGGTCTACAAATTTTGCCAATTAAGTCTTAATAATGCAATTAATGCTTTCAGAGCATTGAGGGTGGAAAGTGCAATGAAAGTGTAAAACCAGCCAAACAGCACATGCTTTTCGAAGTACCTGACCAGTAAAATGGGTTCCTTGGTCACTTGGTCACAAACTCCTGAAGTTTGACAGGAGTTCCTCAGGTAGGGACAATCTTTCCCCAAAGGACTTTGGCCACAGAAGAGGAAATAGCCCATCTGTAAGGGAAGGCTTCAGTCTAGTGAGAAAACATACAGTTCATAACTAAAACGTATTTATGTCCATTAGATGGAAGAAGTTGTATGAAATCCATTTGCCAGATCGCAAATGGTCCATTAGGCAGTTTTAAATGTCCAATAGTAGTTCAAATAGACCACCCTGGGTTGTATTTGGGGTAAGTGGGATAAGTGAGGTAGGTACTTTTTGCAGCCTTGTTCATTTTCCCCACCAATATTGATTCATGAATGCTGTCATTTTGTTAGTAGACCAATAGTTTAATGCATGTACAGTGGTGAGGAGTGGAAATTTTAGAGTTTCTAGTAGAACTGGGTTGGGTTTTGGTCCAAACCAGAGTTTTCTCTTTTTATCAAACCAACAGTTGTTGAATTTCCAATCTTATTTTTCCTTTTCTGAAGTCAATTGTATGTTTCTCTTGCCATGTTTTCCAAATTATCATTTGGGGAACTATCCCTTTGGACCGTGATACAGGTTTGACTGCTCTTGATCCCTTTAAGGACAGAATTTCTTGCAGAAATATCAGCAAGATGATTTCCTTTAGCTTCCAGAGAGTCAAGTTTAGACTGTCCTAGAATCTAATAATAGCTGAAGTGCAGGTAAAAGTATTACATCCAATAATTCCTGAACGTAGGGACCATTTTTAATTTTACTTTTGCTGGAAGTAAGGAAGCCATGTTGCTTCCACAACATTCCAAAATTATGAGATACTCTGAAAAATATACCTACTATCAGTGAAATATTGGCGGTTTTGCCCTTGGCTAAAGTAAAAATCTGTGTAAGAGTATATAATTCAGCCTGTAGGACTGAAGTAGCCATAGGTAAAGATGCTGCCTCAACACCATCAAAATGAGTTGCAATAGCGTACCCAGCACAATATTTGTCATCGTCATCTTTTGAATAAGAACCATCATTGAATCATGAGAAGTCAGTGTTACCCAGGGGAATTTCCTGTAGATCTTCACGAGGAGTTGGGGGTGGTGTGTTGGTATTAAATAGTCATAAGGGACTTCCTCAGTGATGGAGGGCAGAAGAGGAGCAGGTTTCACGTTATTACAACATAGAGTTATGCAAGGAACAGTTAACAAAAGGACTTCATAGGAGGTGAAGTGGCTGAATGAGAAATGTTGAGTGTGATAAGAAGTCAGGAAAGCTTCTACTGCATGAGGTACACAAATGGTTAAAGGGGATCCCACAGCAAATTTCTTGATGATGACCAAAAGAGCAGTGGCTGTAATGGCTCTCAGGCAAGGGAGCATCCCCGTGCCACAGGATCCAGTTGCGGGTTATAATACTCTGTGAATCTATGGTGGTCCCCATGTTTCTGGGTGAGTACCCAAGGGCAATCCCTTCCTTTTCATATAGAAAAAGGAAAAAGAGAATCTGATAATTGGGATGCCCAAGGGCAGGTAGGTTCATCAAACTCTCCTTTAAGGCCTTAAAAATTTTGTTCCAATGCACAGGCTTTGGAAAAGCCCTAAGAATTGCTCAATGAAGTTGCCTAGCCTGATCATATGATAAGTCAGTGGACTGGTTTCCCAATTGTAATTCTAGAGACCTTTTAGGATTTTCCCAATCAGCAGTTTTCATCCAACGCTGGGCTGGCCTTCACTGACAAGCATATGAGCTAGCTGATATAAGTCAGAAAAACCAGGTTGGTACGTTTGAATGCCTATATTAAATTCCCCAGCCAATCTGTAAGGATCTTTGGTTACTTTGGAAAAGCCTTTGACTGTGGTTCGCATATCAGCTTTAGTCCAGGGAATATAAGAAATTAAGGGTTTAGCCTCTGGATCCTTAGAAAGCTTAATTTTAAAGGGACAGCAGCTGAGGTGTTCAGAGGAAAAGGGAAGTTCAGTAAGAGAATTAGTATGGGGGAACTGAGGGCATAGAAGAGGCATAGGTGGCGTAGAAGGGAAAGGGAAGCGTTGCACCAGAGGTGGAGTCTGATCATGAGGAGCGAAGGGAGAGAAGCAAGATGGAGCTAGAGGCAAGCCTGCGACACAGGAGCTGAGGAAGACTAGACTGAGCTTCAAGGGCCATTTTTTTCTTTCTTGAATGATTTGTTTATCTCAGTTAATTTAAAATCTTATTTTGCAGAGAGGCAATTTTAGACTCCTGAAAAGGTTGGAAAGCCTCAAAATACCAGTTGAAATAGGCATTCCATTCAATTCTGGACATTTTTGAACTATTGTAATCCGATTTGGTTTTAAGAAATTTAAGTTTGAGGACTTCAAAAGTTCCCCATAATGGTCATTGATATTCTCAATTACCTTTGGTCAGGTTGGTCCATTTAGTTAAAAATGCACATGAGGAAGGAACACAATTTTTAAACATAAAATCTATCAGAGTCCTTGCAGGGGGGGCACCTTCAAAATGTTTAGATAACTGGGATGCCATTTCTCAGAGGTTTTTCTCTAGAGTAAAAGAGTAATTTTCACACAGCTCATACAGTTCAATTCAAACAGCTTGCAACTCATACGCCTGCAGGCCTAACACCAGCCAATTCTAAGGACTCAGTTTATTCTCTGACAGCCCCTATTCCAAAGGAGTGGGTCAGTGGCTGAACTGGTGCAGTTTCAGTGAAGCAGCCCTTGGTCCTGAAGGAATGGGCCAAAGGCATCTCAGCCAGCTTCAACTGAAATAATCTGATCTCCAAATTAGACTGAAGTGTCAAATCAGTACTTGCATACAGAAGAAGGCTTTAGCCAGAAAGATGAAACCTTAAAACAGATCCCTAATAGAGCCTGGAGAACTTCAAATGAAAAGAGGTTGTAAGCTTGGATCCAGGAGAAAGATACCTTTAAACTCCAGGGATCAGCAAGAAAAGCAATGAGCTCAGTGGGCTCAATTTTGGGTACCATACCTATTTTGCTCACCAGCCCTGGGGCCTTTGGGGTGTCTTGTCTTGTCCCTGTATGGGGCATCAAAATGTTGACCTAAAACAAATAGACTGCCAGATATTTCTCCAGCCAAGATGGGTTTATCCAGGATCAGCAGGGAATTGCAATTCAGGGTCTGCAACCATGGCGAGACACGAGCGAGCCCCACATAGCAAAGGAAGGAAAATGCTTTTATAGAGGTGGAAATAAAGTTGGGAGGGCTGTAGTTAACAAAGAGTCCATATGGCTTTTCGTTGGTTGAGTCCTTGCCAGGGAAGGAGAGGAATCTTTCTTCTTCCTGTAGGGTTCTACTATCACTGGAGGGCAGGAGAACTCCCCCTCCTGGTATCCCAAGACTATTTAAGATTTATGTTTATTAATTTTTTAAAAATTTTATTTATTTGTTTATTATTTTTGGCTGCGTTGGGTCTTTGTTTCTGCTTGCAGGCTTTTCTCTAGTTGTGGCGAGTGGGGGCTACTCTTCATTGTGGTGCGTGGGCTTCTCATTGGGTGGCTTCTCTTGTTGCAGAGCACGGGCTCTAGGTGCATGGGCTTCGGTAGTTGTGGCACTCAGGCTTGGTAGTTGTGGCACTCAGGCTCAGTAATTGTGGCTCACGGGCTCTAGAGCGCAGGCTCAATAGTTGTGGCGCATGGGCTTAGTTGCTCCGCGGCATGTGGGATCTTCCCGGGCCAGGGCTTGAACCCGTGTCCTCTGCATTGGCAGGCAGATTCTTAACCACTGCACCAACAGGGAAGCCCCTGTTTATCAATTTTTTACAGGGGTTCTTTGTATATTAGGAACAGTTCAGTCATTTTCACAGAGGAAACAGTGTTGGAAGGTTTTTAGGGTAAGATCCAAGAAATGTTAAAATCCAGTTCTCTGCATTATTTGAATATGTTTTCTGGAGAGTTGTAGCATCTCCTTTTTTGAAATCACTAAGAACATTAAGAACAGTATAGGCGACATGAGAGATCTTGCATGGTTTGCAGACAGTTTGCAGGAGAAATGAAGACTTACTAGAATAGCTAAATGCAGCTGTCTGCAAAGAGAATGAGCTGTCTTGGTAGGCAGCAAACATATAACTAAAAATGTACAAGCATAAGATAAATTGTAGAGGTAATTCAAATATCTCACTCATTCTAGGATTCTAAATTTTTAAGTTATGTTTTAAAGTCCCAACCAGCTCTGAGATTCTGAGTCTTTTGTATAATCATTGCATACCATTTTTGTTGTTGTTTTTCGAAGACAACATCAATTTTGCACTTTATTTTTGTAAAAATAATATGTCCACTTGGGGGTAGTAAAGTATTTTTTCAGTATCTCCAGGGAGTTTTCAGCATTTTCTCTGTGAATACATGAGTACACATGTGAGTGAAAATAGTACCAACTAGATGTTGTGTTATTTCTTGTATTTTGTAAGTGACAGTTTCTTCTAGTGCATAAACACAATAGGAATTATGAGCAACCACAGGTTTCATTTCCTTTTTTTTTCTTGTAATGCCCAAAGATTTAAAAACATACAAATTAAAACTCTTATCAGCAACATATATGCCCAGAAGCTGAATGATATTTGAGTTAATTCTATAATGGTAGTTTCATTATATTCAATTAAATTCAATTCAGTGAGATAGTCCTGAGATGGTTTGAAAATTCCTGAGTTGTAAAGATGTGCCAACACTTGAATTATTCTCCTCCTTTTAAACTATTTCAGGATTTTTATATTTTTTTACCATAACATAAATTACTACAAAACTTGGTGGCTTAAAATAATGAATCTTTATTATTTCACAGTTTCTGTGGGTCAGGAATCTTGGTGCAGTTTAGCTGGGCACGCCTGGCTCAGGATTTCTCAGGAGACTGCAATCAAGGTGTCCACAGTCCTGCGGTCATTTCAGGACTTGCCTAGGAGAGAATCTGCTTCTAAGCTCACTGGCAGCTGGCTCCTCCAGAGAAAGCTAGCTAAGAGAGAGGGAGAGGGAGAACATGCCAGGAGAGAAACCAGAGTCTTTCTGTAACCTAATCTTGGAAGTGATACTCTGTCATTTTCTGTTAATTAGAAGCTAGTCTCACCCACACTCAAGGGGAGGCGATTGCATAGGACATGAGTTCCAAGGAATGGGGATCATTGCAGGGGACCATTTTACAGGCTGCCCAACACTAGACAGATTTTACAACTCTATGATTTTAAATCATTGCTCTTTTGAAAAATTACTAAAACAGCATTCAATGCTTAATCAGATTTCCTTTTTTTTTTTTTTGCGGTACGCGGGCCTCTCACCATTGCGGCCTCTCCCACTGTGGAGCACAGGCTCCGGACGCGCAGGCTCAGTGGCCGTGGCTTACGGGCCCAGCCACTCCGCAGCATGTGGGATCTTCCCGGACTGGGGCACGAACCCGTGTCCCCTGCAACGGCAGGCGGACTCTCAACCACTGCGCCACCAGGGAAGCCCCAGATTTCCGTTTTTATGGCAGAGTAACCAGAACCTGTCTTGCCCTGGTGTCAGTAAACAGGGATTCTGGTCCTTCCTCTGTGCCAATCAGCTGCAGCATCTCAAGCACTTAAGTCATGAATTTTGGTTTCCTTGTCAACAAAGAGAGGCAATTTGATTATGCTCTTTTTTTAAAAAAATAATTTTTATTTTATATTAGAGTATAGTTGATTTACAATGTTGTGTTAGTTTCAGGTGTACAGCAAAGTGATTTAGTTATACATATACATATATCCATTGTTTTTCAGATTCTTTTCCCACATAGATTATTATAGAATATTGAGTAGAGTTCCCTGTGCTATACAGTAGGCCCTTGTTGATTATCTATTTTATATATAGTAGTGTGTATATGTTAATCCCAAATTATACTCTAAGATCCATTCTAGTTTGGGTATTCTTTTCCAACAAACAAAATTCTGTTCTAATGGGGTCCAACTCTCTTTCCTTTAGGCAAGAGTGTCTCAGCCTCAGCACTGTTGACATTTGGGGCTAATAATTCTTTGTTGTTGTTGGAGGGGGAAGATGTCTTGGACATTGTAGGATAGTGAACAGCATCCTTGGCCTCTACTCTCTAGATGTCAGGATCAGCCCCCTCTTTGTGACAATAAAAATGTCTCTAGACTTTGAGGACCACAGATATAGGCAGAGCTATAATTAATCTAGCATACAAAAATGATTTCCTTTTCTGTAATATTTTGATTTCTTTTCCATTAAGAAAAAAGTCTATAAATTAATTAATACACAAGAGTTAATAACTTATAAGTATTTGCAGTTTAAAAGGGAAGGGATCTTTTGAGGCAGAAATTCAAGGCCTAGAGATGAGAAGCTGCTTTTAGTGATACTGTCAGGGAGTGGGGTGGAGGTGGGACACTATTCATATTAACCATAAAAAATACTTATCCTACTGAAAAAAAGGGAACTACTAGAGAATAATTTCCAGGCTCCACAGAAATGGTTGTGTGAAAGTCCACATTAGTCCTGTGATGGTTAATTTTATGTGTCAACATGACTGGATTAAGGGGGTGTGTCCAAACATTTGGTCAAACTGTATTCTGGGTGTTTCTATGAGGATGTTTCTGAATGAGATTAACATTTGAATCCATTTGAATTAGCAGACTGAGTAAAGCAAATGGCTCTCTGTAATGTGAGTGGGTCTCATCCATCAATTGAAGACCTGAATAGAACAAAAAGGCTGAGTAAGAGGGAACTTTGCCGGTTTGACTGATTGAGCTGTCCTTGGGCTAGAAATTATACCATGGACCTGCCTCTCCCGGTTCTCAGGCTTTCAGACCCAGACTCTGTGATTACACAACCAGCTCTCCTGGGTCTCCAGCTTGTTCACTACAGATCCTGGATCTTCTCAGCCTACATAATCACATGAACTAATACCTTACGATAAATCTCTTTCTGTCTCTCTCAAGAAGATGGATAGAAGAATTTCACAGAAGTCACAACTTTTCTGAGCATCACATTCCAGGGCCCAGCACTATGTAACATTTGGGACCTTTCTCCATCTGCCACAGGGTCCTACTGTTGCCATTCTCAACTCCTAAAAGCCATTGACAAGGATGTTCTCCTTGGCCAAACTTTCATCAGGCTCTTTTGAGCCCTCTTTTGTATGAGGCCTCTCCTTGGCCCCCATCCTTGTCTGAGTCTAGTTGTATCAAAGAATCTTGCTAAGTCAGTTTACAGATCATCCTTCTTACCACTGATATCCAATCAAGCTCCTTTCCTCTATTCTTTAGCTAATCAAGTTGCTCTTCCCCTTCCCTCCCCTTGATACCTAATCATGTTTCTCTTAGCAATTTTTTTTGTTTTTTTTTTTTTTTTTTTTTTGCAGTATGCGGGCCTCTCACTGTTGTGGCCTCTCAGACTCGCAGGCTCAGCGGCCGTGGCTCACGGGCCCAGCCGCTCTGCGGCATGTGGGATCTTCCTGGACCAGGGCACGAACCCATGTCCCATGCATCGGCAGGCGGACTCTCAACCACTATGCCACCAGGGAAGCCCTCTCTTAGCAATTTTATATCCACTTCCTCACCCTGGTCTTTGTCCATAAATCCTCACGTGGTCCTCTTGTATTTGAGTTCAGTCTTTCCCCTCCATTGCAATAGCCTCTATCCCTTATTACAATAGTCTTGAAAGTCTTTCTTGCCATTTTTAACAAGTGTCTGATGGAATTTTTATTTCATTTTATACCACAATGCAATGACAGCTCCAGTAAGTAAAAATCACAGGGGACAGATTTAACCTAGATTCTTAGACATTTCTTCAGTTTGAGTCAAAGTGTGATTTACATTCTTCTTTTTTTTTTTTAAGTCTTAGCATGAACCATGTAACAGTTACCTAGCCATGTTTTTTTTTTTTTTTTTTTACCTAGCCATGTTTTAAAGCTACAAGCTGCTGTCAAGAATTGGTCTGTATGTAGGGAATACAAACTAATTTTATAGCTAATCAAATAGATATAAACCTATTGATAAAATCCTCTTTAATGGGATCCAAAGACCAATATTATAAGTTTAAGAATTATGCTGTATTTAGATGATGCTTTATTTTCTGAATTATCCAGGCTGTGGGTTCTTCCCATTCATTCAAATGTAGTGAGATATGGGAGGAGTCATGGACTAGAGTGAGGGAAAATCAGTCCTGATATCAGCCCTGTCACTCACTGTTTTATCTCAGACAAGCAACCTTTCTTTTTCTTGCTTTAGGCAGGTGGTATAGATTTGTAGCTCAGAGCTGGAGGTCTAGACCTAGAACTGAGTTAAACCTCATCTTCAACAGTTATTAGTTGTGTGACCCTGGGCAAGTCACTTAACTTCTCTGTTTCAATGTGTTTTTCGTCTGTTCATCTCTTAGGATTGTTGGCAAGGTTAAGTCAGATAATAAATGTAAAGCTCTTAGTACAATAGCTGGAAAAGTCTCAATAAGTATTATGGATATATGAAAGAAATGTTGGGTTAGATGATCTAGAAGCCTCCCTGTTCTAAATTTTTATAAATTTCATAAGTTATACAGAAGTTTAAAGCAGGCTACATGTTTCCATTCAGTCAGGGGTGGAGCTGAGAATATATAATGAAAAATGAATATAAATTTCCTTTCAGTCAGTAACTTTGAATAACCATAGATTCAGTAGGTTGAGGATAAGGACTTATTTGTTATTCATTCCTTGTGTTTTTATATCTAGCTCAGTATCTGCCCCTTGATATGTATTTAGTATTTCCTGGAGTGGGGCACTGAATAGAGTACAGATGTACAGCAGTTAATAAGTTTCCAGGTCAGACTTCCGGCCTTTGACTCCTGGCCCTTCCACTTATTTGTTTGTATGAATGGCAGCTCAGTTATCTTTGTCAAGCCTCAGTTATCTCATGTGTCAAATGGGGATTGTTATAAGATTTACTTGATGCAGATGTCAGGCACATGGCCCTGTATCTGTCTCCTAGAAAGTGTTCAATAAAATAGCCATATATGATGTAAATTCGATATTGAGGATCGGGGGTACAGCTAAATATCCTTTTCTACATGTACCAGAAACAGTGTAACAGTTAATACCCAGTGGCTTGTCTCCTTGGTATTCATCTCTGAGCTTGGTGTTTATGCTAGAACTACGACACTAGTTGGAACCTTAACCCTGTCTTCTAATTCTGAAAGCCAAAAATCAGACATTTAATTCCCTAGATGAAGACAGGCTGAAGGTCTTCAGAAACAATTACTATGCATGGCCATCCTTAGCAGCCTGGGTACCTTGTGGTTTTGCTGACTGCCCTGTCATGATACTGATTAATCTTTCATATAACACAGAAACAGTCTTTAATACATACTTGTGCCTTCATTATTAATGAAATCTTAGTAGTTGGTGATGACGTTTTGGGCAGTTTATCTGGCGGAAATGTCTACAAAAAAAACACCCGACACATTTCTTGGTGTAGAGCTCCTTTAAATCATCTTACATTTGAATGCTGCCAAAGAGAGTAAGCTTCTAAAAAGTGTAAACAAAATGAAATGGTTTTAAAAGACATATATCTTCATGAAACACATGTTCCCATTCCTGTGTATCATTTTCCCACTCTCATTACAGCACTTCCTAGGTGCCAGACGCGGTCCTAAGAGTGTTACAAATCATATATTAACTTATTTAATCCTTATGTCACCACTCTGATATAGATGCTGTCATTATGTCCACTTTACAGACAGGGAAACTGGGCCACAGAGAGATTAGGTAACCTGCCCAAGGTCACACAACTAACCATCTTACAGCCAGGATTTGAACGCAGGCATCTGGCTCCAGTACTCATGCTCTTGACTTCTCTGTTTGCTCTCCCATCTGTATTAGTGATTTAGTGGGAAGTCAATGAAAAGGTAACATTTGGGGATGGCATTAAACTGAGAAGCTTTTTCAGTGATGTTGATGAAATAGAGTCCCGTGTGGAATCAGTCCCATGTGGAATCAGTCCCATGTGGAATCCCCCAGTCCCATGGGGGAACTCAGGCATTGGAGTCAGATAGTTCTGGGTTCATAGTCACTGTACTGCTTACTAGATGTGTGTCCTTAGTCCCAACATTTTGCTCCCTCTGGTAGTGTTCTACCTCCCACCCTTGGTGGGCGAGGACCTCATGGCGATTGGAGTGTAGTGCTGGGCCCCCTAACTTTGGGATTGGCCATGTGACTTGCTTGCCATGAGAAACACATACTCCAGGTGGCCACTGGGTCCCCATCAGTGTCCCAGCCTCATTTGGAGTGGAGCCAGCCCAGCTACCCTGCAGATATATGAGTGAGGTGTAAACACTTACTGTTGTATGTCTCACTCAGACTTTGTGCTTGCTTGTCTATTTTCCCAAGCGTGAAGTGAGGCTAAGTCTTATTTTGTCAACCGTAAAAGGGGAATAATAGCAATACCTTCCTCTTAGTGAAGCTGTGAGAGCTTACTGAGCTAAGAGTACAAATGAATGTTATGAAGTAAAACATTTCAGTTCCTATTGTTAAAGAATTGGTAATCAAGTTAGGATCAGTATTAAAATTTTCAGTGTTTACGGAGGGAAGCATGAAATTATGATATTCCTTCTGTTGACATATTTAAATAAGCAAGGTTTACCCAAGCCTTATTAAGACAGATTTTCAAAATATCTTTTTACTAACAAAACATTCTTATCATGCATTAAAGTGGGCTTCTTAACCTAAAAGTAATTTCATGTTTTTGAAATTAAGGAAGTGCTTTTCTTTTTGAATTTTTTTTTTAAACCAGCTCAGTCTAACCATTCTAGCCTTCTAAATTCACGGTGTATATATTTTTTCACAGTGTGTATATTTCATGGGCAATAGTATAATTTGAGTATATGCAACAATTTCTAGGCTGTGTTAGGTTAGTTAAAACTTTCGAATGTTGACATTACCTAGAAAATATTTCCAAAGTATAACATATATGTATATCTAATGTAGAGTTTAAATGTGATGTAATGATTTAAAGGGGTGAAAAAAAGGGGGGGAATAGATTGTTTAGATGAACTGAACCTTCCCTTGGCTGGCATAAACCTGGACAAGCTTCAGCTTCCTTACAATGTTTATATAGTACCTTTCCACATACTTAAAAAATGAGGTCTCCAGCCAAGTAGAGAGAATGTGGAAATTTTGCATCTTTTTACAGTGAACCCTTTGGGATATTTAAAAACAGATGTATAGGGAAGAAAAGTAGATCTGTTGCTATTTTCTGTGCTAATATTAATGGACAGCATCCAAGGGTAATTCTTCCACTCTGGGTTACTTGTGAAATGCTGATGAGGCTTTCATGTCATAATTAGTATGCTTTAGCTTATTTTATCTCTTACCTCTTTGGTCAAAATCTGGTCCATTGACTTTTTTTCAATGAGTTAACTGCAGCTTTAAGTGGTCTGTAATTATAATGGTGCTATAGGGGATTTAGTCTACAAACAAATCACATATAGTCCAGCAAGATGGCAGATTGCCAGCATATTGATAGATAGTCATGTGCTGATAAGCCAGCTCTCTGATGGGCAGTGTTTGCCAATTTCTATGGTGTAAATATTTCCACTGAGGCTGATTTCAAGCTACCAATCATTTGACAACAGCCTCTCAAAATTCCTAAATATGTAATAATAAACTTTTGCAAGCCAGTCCAAGCCAGCACACCACTAAACAGTTAGTTCTTATACATACTGGACTCTTATGTAGAATAACGATGCTTTTTAATTATCCTGCAGTGCCTTCATTCAACTATAACTCATACATTAAGAGAGTGTCTTTATGTAAGACTGTTACGGGCCCTTTAGAATATGATTATAATAATTTAAGTCATAGACTACTTTGAGGTGCTAATCAAAGCTATAAACGTTCTCTAAAAGAAAAAAAAAGTACACACTAAGAATTATGAATACGATTTCAGGGGATTCTTCTACCTCCGAAACTTGTCCATGGGTCTCAGATTAATAATCTCTGCTATCTCTTTGGGCCAAACTAATTTGGCAAGCAACATTGTGAATTTCATTGCTTCAGTTCACTAAGTTTGTGAATGACTAGAGAGCTCAAAATCACCATTGCATTGCAGAAAAGTTAAATTACCAATACTTTATTAATCATGTTTACTATCTGGCCTCTTCTGTCATTATTCTAAAATTCAGTGATCACAGGGAATTCAAGAGGAGATGATGTGGTCCATTACTGAGTTCAGTTGAGTAACATTGAACAATTTAGTTTTAGTTTCTCCCTTTATTCTACTAATTTTGTGTGAACTATTATATAAGCTAATCTAGGACTTGTGATATTTCAATCTTCATTTTTAAATACAAGCTTCCTATATGTACATATGTGCATGTGTATGTATGTCTATATAGACAAAATTAACACTTTTTTCTCCCTTTTCTAGTGCTAGGCTTAATTAAACCTATTGCCCTCCGACTAGGTCAAACACCTTTTTTACATAGTCCCATAGTACTTGTATGTGGATTTTGTGGCACACTTCACAATTAGATTTAAACAATTAATTTTGTAATGATTTTCAAAAATAATCATTTCTTCTATTATATGTATAATTTAAAGGCCAGGTGATGCCACATGCACATTACCTAATGGGTTCTGAAAATTTGTTGAATGAAAGAATTAATGAGAATATTTTGGATATAAATGTTTAAGAGAGAAAAGATAAACAAGGAGAAAAAAAGAGACCAAAGTTTTAATGAAGCAACCAAATTACTAGCTTCAGTTTCAGTGTTGTTTCATTTTCTATCCATCCAGCTACAACAGCAATATTTTTAGCCCTGGTCATTTGGAGTTGACGTTGATGAGAATAATCATACTAGACCTTCAATAGGCAAGAAGGAAACTCATTTCTCCTCCATTTTTGAGGTTTTTGTTTTGTTGAGTCTTTTCAGCTTAATTCTTAAATGACCAGAGAATTTCTGCTCACCAACATAAACCATCACTAAGAATTCAGATTCCTTAAAGTTGGCTTATAATTAGCTAAGCGATTTAAAAAATATATTGAATCACTTTGAAGAAGTGATGTCAGAGACCAGTATTCTCATTTTTTAGTACAATGGTTCTTTCAACTTGGGGAGAATTCAGAGACTAAAAAGCTAGAGCTTGCATGTTTCAGCATCAGTAAAGCCTGGGGCTGAGAAGAGCCTTCTCACGTGGCAAGCACAGCAGGCATGCCGTTATAATCATGGCTGATTAAACGGCCAACTGAAGGTCAGATGACCCTGTCAGAAACAGAATCTTAGTCTTTCAGCTCTTTAACACGGTTTCATTGGGAGCTGTTTATTTGGCTCAGTACATTGGAATGTGAGACAACTCATCACATATTTATTGAACATCTACCACTGTGATCGATATTGTCAGGATTCCAGTAACAGCATAAAGGAACACAGGCTACTTCATGCCTTTGACAAATTTACATTCTGGCAAAGCAAGAATATAAATCATGGAAATACAGAGCAGTGTGAAGAAAGAGCTTAAGAGACATAAACTGATAGAAAAGTCAGATACCACTTCTATTTGAATAAATCAAGCATGGTTTCATGGAAGAGGTACCACTTTGAGCTGGACATTGAAGAATGGGTAGGATCTCATCAGATGGAGAATGGAAATATAGAAGGCATTCTATAAACATATATATGCAGCTGGGGAAACGGGGGTGTGTTTTCATAAGAGCAAGTAATTCAATTTGAGTAGAAATATATAGTATTTGTGATAATACAATGGAAGGTGAGTCTGGAAGGTAGATTTTACCCATATTATATGAGTGACAGTGTTATAGAGGTAATGAAGGATTGAGTAGGGGGAAGTCATGGGTTTGAGACCAGTAGTCACCATTTGACTTGTCTCTGTTCTGAGACAGTAGACGTACCTCTGTCTGCTTATGACGTAAGTTATTAGAAATCCAAGTCTAGACCAAATTATGAAACAACTAAGTTTATGTTTGGTATGGTTTGATTCTTTGAACCTTCCACCATAGCCTTCTCCCTCTTCCCATTCTTCTCTAAGTGGAACTTGTATCTAATTCCACCCCTGGTGAGGAATGTCTGGTAATGACTTGGGGATTGGAACAGGTGGGAATAATGGTTCTGAGGAGCATTCCTGTGTTATCAGGAGGACTCTTAAAGTCAAAGGCTTCAGGACTCCAAGGAATCACATTATAATGGCACAATATGAGGCAGTAGGGTAAATAGCTTGCTATGGAAGGACTGGCGTGGACCCCTCAAATCATATAAACAGCTTCTCCATGTCTCCCTCTGTGTCTCACAGAAACCACTGGTTGTAGGAAAGACAGCCTGATTCAGAGTGTGAATAACAGGACAAACCATTCCCAATAGTGGAAATGGCTCAAAGTATATGTGCCATGCTTTGCTAGTCATGTTCTTTTCATGAACTAATAAAGGGGCATGAAGCAGTTAAGATAGTGGAAAGCTAACTAAAAATCAGGAGGTTCTGGGTTTTAGATCTAGATTTAAGTAGCAGTTTTCACATTTGTTAAAAAAAAAAAAACCTAGAATTGGATATATAAGTTCTAAGGGTCATTTTACCTCCTTAATATCATACAGGAAGGCGTAAATTATGGGATGTCCCTCCCTCTAGTGTGGAGCCATAGAGGAACGTCAGCTCTTTGAGAGTTCCTTTCTTAGTGCCTGTCCAGTACAGAGGGCTGTGGGGAAATGAGAGCTGCAGATGGACAGCTGACAAGGGAACTGGGGACCCACATCTTCAGTCAGCTTCACAAGGTGACATTCTGTCAGGAAGATGTTCTGCTGCACAGATGGCCCCTGTGGGTGGTTCTGGGAGGGCCGCTGTTTGCAGGAAGGAGTGATCACATTCCGGAATGCTGCTCGGAAGCGGCGAGAGAGTAGGTTGTAGATAATGGGGTTGACAGCTGAGCTCAGGTAGAAGAGGACACCTGGAATGCAGGGGATTAAGAGACATGCCAAGGAGAAATTGGGGGAGAGGTATGACAGGGAGAAGCATAAATGTTTAACAAAGGTCTTGAATCCCTTTGATTGCCTCGTTTGGAAGTGATAATATACATAAGACTCTAACTGAGAATACAAATTCTCTGAACAGATCTACCACCTGTGTACTTAGGAATCAAACCCAGAAAGATTAAAGAGTCTTGGAAAAATTGAGGCTGGCATGGGATCTCTCTGAGATGTTTGGCAACTTCCTTTGATCCCCACTTGTTTAATCAACGAACATGTTCCCATAGCATTAACGAGAGATGCTTAAGTATCAGAGGAAAGAGAGATTTTTTTTTTAATCTCATTGGAGTTTTGCTTAAATCTATAATTTGAAACTGCAAGTAATGGAGGAATAGTAAATCAGTCAAGGCATAGTCTCTGCTGAGACTTCTTAAAATGCTAAATATCTCGTCAAAGAAGTATTCCCCGATGTCTTTTCCCTACCTAGCCTTTCCCCTTGATGGTTCTTCCCACCTTATTTCCCACCTTATTGAATATTTGTATTTTTCCATTTGTTTTCTCCACCAAATGTCTTGCACACTGCCATTTTCTTGGTTGGTATTCACTTTTCCTTTATTACCATATCCTATTCTATTTTCGCAAGGCCCAAGGGGAGCCTAAGGTTGAGAATCAGAGGACTTAGTTTCTGATCTTGGCCTTTGCTTGTTCTGTGACCCTGGACAGAACGGGCACTTCAATTTCCTTTTCTCTGTAAAGTGGGGATGATAATACCTTTTTAACTCACCTCCCTGGATTATTGTGAGGATTAAATTGAGTTACTGTCTACAGAAGGGCTGAGAATAAGAATATAAAACAAGTGATAGGTGCTGTCCTCAACACATTCATTGTTGTCCTCATTTATATAGTTCAGGACATTCAGAGTGCCATATGCCCTGTGGACAGAATTGGGCAGGGAGGAGTGTAGGACGGTAATATTTCTATAGACTGTTAATTTGTTCAATAAAGAAATACTGGGATTCCCTGGTGGCGCAGTGGTTGAGAGTCCGCCTGCCGATGCAGGGGACACGGGTTCGTGCCCCGGTCCGGGAAGATCCCACATGCCGCGGAGCGGCTAGGACCGTGAGCCATGGCCGCTGAGCCTGCGCGTCCGGAGCCTGTGCTCCACAGTGGGAGAGGCCACAACAGTGAGAGGCCCGCGTACCGCAAAAAATAAATAAATAAATACTGATTGAACTCATTATACGACTTTGAGGCACATTGGAAGGTAGTGGATTTAGACGTTGTTCTCCAAGGACTTGGAATAGTATTGCAGAACAAGATTTATGCCTAATTTCAGTAATTAACAAAAGGATGGTACCAAACAGTATCCGTTAAGAAAAGAGCAAAATATGTGACACCAACAGTCATGCTATGGAAATTCACGTAATGGCATAAACACAAGAACTCTAATGGTCATGACAAATTTAATGGGGGTGATTGGACTCTAGCGAGACCATGAAATGGGTAGGAGATATTGGGGAAGAGAGGAGAGAGTGCTGCAAGTAGAAGGCTTAGCGTGCACCAGTGTGCTAGAGAATGATTATTGTGCAAGAATAATGCAGAATGTGCAGAAATCCCTAATTCACCAGTTTGACAAGCATTCAATACATGGTTTATGAATGAAAATACTATAACTTGAGGGTCAAAAGGCAAGTTGGGGCCATTTCTGGGGTAGCATTTAAGAGGTTTAGACATCATCTGGTTGGCAAGGTGGGAAAGGGAGAAATTACATCTTAACAGGAAAATGTTATCGTAAATGAACAACTTGGGAATCTTAAAATGGTTGTCTTGATGCCTCTGGAGAAGTGTAGATCAAGCTTCATGTGATCTTGTGTGTTTTCCAATTTTTTTAAAGAATAACTTATTTTATTTAAAAAAATTTTTATTAGAGTAGAGTTGATTTACAATGTTGTGTTAGTTTCAGATGTGCAACGAAGTGAATCAGTTATACATATATCCACTCTAGTATTGAGTAGAATTCCTTGTGCTCTACAGTAGGTCCTTATTTGTTATCTATTTTACATATAGTAGTGTATATATTATTTAAACACTCCCATTTTCTAAGACTAACCACAAAGATCAGAGCCATAAACATTTTTGATTTTTTTGTCCAGAATAATAAATAGTTTAACGTGGAGGAAAGTCCTAATGTCCAGGTATAAACTGTACACAAGCCCTGCTGAGTACAAAAAAGGTGGTTGTAGAAAATAGATAATATATATGGTATTCAGTATACATATGAATGCTATTGTTTCTGTTCTGTGCACATCTGGAGCTTAACTTGCATAAATTGATCTTATCTTTCTTCCTTAATGATGTCTTTGATAAAGAGCCCATAGGACCGTCCAGTGACTAGCAGAGGTAGAGGGATAGAAGTGGTGTGACCCTAAGACTAATAGTTACACTGACTGGGAAAGAAAGACTCAGGTGGCCATTCTTTGCTCCATTTTAGAGGAAAGAACCCTGAACTGGAAGTTAGGTGACGCAGGCCTGAACCTTGTTTTTACCATTTGCCAACTGAGTGTCTTTGGACAAGTCACTTCTTCCTTGTAGAACTGTTTTTTAACCATAAAATGTTGATGATAATATCTACTTTACAAACTTGTGATGGTTGTAGAAGATAGGCTATAGCATTTTACAGCTTAAAAAGTTCTTCAATAGCTATTATTTTATTTGCTTCTTACCATCAGGCTGTGTTGTATATAGAGCAGGCATTATTGCCACCTTACAGTTGAGGAAACTTTGGCAAGAAGAGATCTATATTCTGCATATCACTCAGAATATAAATGGTGGTATTGAGATGCAAATCCAGGTCCTCTGATTTAGTAACCTTTCAACCACTCTCTCTCGTATTCTTAACAAGCAGTGTCCTTAACAAGCAGCATTAAAGTAGCCTAAAAGCAGACCTTGAGGCCCCATGAATACGCTTTGGCTGGCTTTCATGAGGGTCTAACACTTGCTGAAGACAATACAGGATTTCAGGGACATGGATGTTTAATAAATAAGAACCAATTAAATCACATGGCCATTGAAAGGAGAACCAAAGGAATCATTCCTTTGACCATTTTCCTGCTGTAACCATCAAGCTTAGAGTTGAGGTCTCTCATAAAGTAGTGTCTCAAATAGTAATACGGTGTATTTCTTTTGAACCTGTAACATACCTAATCAATACTTAAATAAAATAAAAATCAAGTGTCTTCATTACAGTATGGCAGATCCCCATGATAAATTGGTATATACAGATAGAACCTACTGCTCTAAGCAAGATGAAGAAGCTGCAGTTACCTGGACACCTGTGATACACCCCAACGAGCTAAATTTTACCTGATACCACATGGATGAGATTGAACACAGCAGCCAGGGATTCAGTCCACTCCTCCACAAAGCTGAAGAAGAGCCGATCAATGTGGAATGGGGCCCAACAGATAGCAAACACTAAGACCAAGACAACTGGAAAGGGATGATGAAGGGGAGAGTCAAAGGCAGTCAAAGCAAGAATAGGTATACAGTGCCCACCCTGAGTTCATCCATTCCTTCTAGCATTTCCCCTCCATCTTTGTTAAGTTATAATTGCTAAAGGCCAACTAGATCCTAAAGAGACTCTACATAGAATATGTAAACATAAGAATGAATTTTATAGGATTGAGAATCAGTTTTCCATATGGTTGTAAAGGATTTCTTGTGTAATGTAAGTTTCCTTCAGGATATTTAGAATAGTATTGAATGTATTCAAAGTTCTGAAAACATTCTATTGTGGAAAATAAATTATGTTGCAGGTAGACTGTTGGAATCACATAAACTGGATATATAAGTAAAATGATTGTGTTCAAGCAACTTGGTGTTCTTTAAAGTTATAGATTAATAACAAACTATGAATTATAGTATGAATTTATTTTGTTTTTCTAGAAAAAAATTAGAAGTTTCTATGATTTTAGTCATTTAAAATTCTGTAAGGTGTCGGGGAAAGAGAAAGGTCAAACAACCATGAGCGTAATACAAGCATCTTAGGATTGGGATGGGGATGTGTCTATTATATTATAAATTGCTAGAGCACAGAATTCCTTCTACTTCCTTTATGTTTGTTTTTACATTTATTTTCAAATGATTACAGATTTACAGGAAGTTGCACCTTCCAGTTTCTTACTTTCAGCTCCCAAGACAGAGATTGGTGCTACCATAGTTTCTCTAAGGGGCATTTATTCTCCAGAAAAATAAACATGTATTTTTTTTCTCTCCTGAAGTTGTAAAATACTTTCCTTTCCTTTCCTTTCCTTTCGAGCCTTGAGATTTACCTCAGAATAATCTAGTAGGGGCTAAAGGAGAGATAGGGATATAGAGGAAACAAGATGAGCTATGAGCTGATAACTTTTAAAGCTGGGTGATGGGTATTTTGGTGTTCATTTTACAATTCTCTGTACTCAAGAGCACATTTGATGTTTTCCTTAGTAAATAGTACATATGTTTCCTGTTGGCATTAAAATACTCAGAGTAAGTTGTCTGCCTGCATGATGTGGTTTCAGGAATACCTGGAAGATTCTTCTGAATTTACCTCCCAAGGAAAAGTCCCTAATCTGCTTACTACTGCCTACAATTCCCTCTAGTTAAAAATTTAATTCATGTTATAATTAAACTCTCTGCCCCAAAGGCAAATAGATCACAGTATATTTTATCATTGTGACTTTAATGTGAATACACTTCAAGTCCTTTTGTGAGAGATTATGATCAGAGAGATTATGATCAAAGAGAAATGGGGAGAAATATTGAAGACACTAGATTTCTTAGTAGGGAAAGTCAGGTGCTAACAGGGGCTAAAATATTTCAAGAAGGTGATTGGTAGAGTTGAAAAGACATACAGTGACCTCACAGGTTTTTGGGTTTTGTTTTTTTTTTTTTGGTTCATAGACGTCACATAGTTACAGTGAGTGTTTCATATGCATATTCGCCTGGAGGATTTGTTTCTTCCAAATTTCACGCTGTGACTTGGAAAGTATATTATAAACCTCCTTTCTCTAATTGATTGGTATCTCATTAGACCAGTTGGATCATATATTTTTATAACATTCTTTTGGGAGAGTGTGGATCAGTGCCTGGATGTGTTTTAAAATATCTTATCTATATAAAAGAGTGTACCGTTTATATAAAATCATACAATGTCATAAGAGGAATGACTACTTAGAAGGATTCTTAGCCAGATGTCCTTATTCTGGAAGTAAAAGATCCCATGGAGTCCAAGCTTGGGTACCAGGGGGCTCAGGAGCCCCCTGAAATGGATTGTAAAACATTTGATGTATGTTCGTTCGTACACTTTCTGAGTGGAGAATTCACTGTTTCCATGATATTTTTAAAGAAACCCATAACACAAAATCGGTAAGAACCACCTGCTCATTTTAGGGAGGAAAAGAGATACTTAAAGGCTCTTAGAGTGGATATGATTTACCAAGCATTGAACAGAGTGTATTACAATGGTTGCGATTTAGTGTGTTATTCTGAGGTTTAAAAACCAAAATAGAACAAAATAGACAGGTCCTAGATGCTTGAGTAAGCCACGGAAGATCAGAACATGACACCACGTTTCAGGAGAATTTTGATCCAGATCCCAGCAGCACTTGATCAATACCAAATATAACTCCTTTGCTTTAACAAACAAGCAAAATACAAAATGGAGGACTCACACAGCATTTTAGTGACTGATTTTCTGGATGGTCTTTGAATATTTGCAGTTGCTTCATCTGCTTCAAGGGGTTGGTCTTTCCTCAGCTGCAAGAGAAATGCAAAGAGATATAAAGAAAGGGAAACATTTTTTCCTCCCATTAAGATCTGAGAAGTGTGACTCTAACAGTCATTTTGCAGACAAAAAACTGGACTTAAGGAAATGTAAGAATTTGTTAACATGTAAGCATATGTTTAACCATAAGTTGGAGGTGGAGTTGGATCAAGGTCACCTAACTCAACTGGATAGATGGTTGTGGCCAAGTTCCAGGCAACCATTTATCCTATGCTACTCTGTAGAACCCTAGTTTTGTAGCATATTAATAGATATTCCTTGAAAAATAAGAAATTCTGAAGTTAAAAAATGTTAGGCTTTTTCATTCATCCATTCATTTATTCAATAATTATTAGACATCTATTAGAATGGCATCCCTCTGCCATGTGGTGGGTAGGCAGTAGAAAACAAAAACAGGTATTATTTCTGCTTCATGAAGTTTATAGTCTTTATTTTGGGTCTTCTCAGAGCCTTAAAGTGCTAATGGACATTACACATTTCCATGGGGGACAGTGTATCACCTTTCCTCCACCCCTACCTTGCACATCCCACATCTCCCACCCTCAAGGGGGATAGTGCTTCTTTGACTAAACAATCCCCTTTCCAACCCATTTCAGTGGAACACCTGGCACCATCTTGAGAAGCACAATTTGGGAAACTCTGTTTTACAAATATTACCCATAAGGGTATATGTGTTTCTGAGTTTAGATGTTAAAATATACTCCTCCTTGTTGGAAGATATGGTGATTCTTAAAGTAGCATCTGAAAATTTCAAATATTAACATTTCCTGTACATGCAATCTCTCTTGCCCAGTTCAAGTCCCACCTACTTGTGGCCACTGTAGCCCATTGTCCTCTCCTTTCTCTGAACTCACATACCACTGAAGAGCTACATCATTCATCTAGTTGTGAATTTTTTCTCTTTAATTCATATGTTTCTAATTTGTGGTGATAGCCAGATAAAAAAAGCTTTAAGGTCTCATGATAAACTACCATCATATATCTAGAAGATAATATAGTATATATTTGCCGATTGGCTCTCCAGCATTTATTCTCCTCTTCTCTTACCAATTGTACCCTGATTTTCCTAGTGGATTTACTCCTTCTCCATTTCATAGTCATTAATTTGGGTGGGAATGATCCCATCTCCAGATACAGGTTTAGTCCCTAGATAACTTAGCTGCTCTCCTTCAGTCACAGTGTTTGGATAATTGAGACCAATGAGATTTCAGATATTTGCTTATACGTTTAGGAATGAAAGTTTCATTTCTCTTTTATTGGAACTACCAGAGGGAGCTTTTTGTTTTTTCCTCACCATAAGGAATGTGCTTAGAGCCACCAGTGGACTGCTATGCAGATTTGGAGGTTGAAACCAATACCATAGAAAGAAGAGCAAAGAAACAGAAATAAAGTTAGGTCCTTGATGACACTGTGTGTCTTACTGGATTAATCTTCCCCAAGAGCCAGCGCTCCCTCTGGATTTTTCAGGTCTATGCTCTCTTTCATATTTTGTCAGATTGAGTTGGAGTTCCCTCATTAGCAATGTAGAAAGTCTTGACAAACTAAGGCCATCAGTGGAAGGAAAATTCAACCGTTTTATATAGTCTCAGGGTAGATTAGGATCAATTTATTGAATTATAGGGAGACATATTTCAATTCAGTATAGAGAAGAAATTAGTGTGCTATGTGCAACAGTGGAACAGAATGCTCTAAGACGCAGTGAGCTTCCTGGGCTAGATGGCATTTTTACAGAATATTTAATTAATTTATTTATTTTTAATAAATTTATTTATTTATTTATTTTATTCTTTTTGGCTGCATTGGGTCTTCATTGTTGCATGTAGGCTTTCTCTAGTTGCGGCGAGCGGGGCTACTCTCTGTTGCAGTGCATAGGCTTCTCATTGTGGTGGCTTCTCCTGTTGCCGAGCACGGGCTCTAGGTGAGTGGGTCTCAGTAGTTGTGGTGCACGTGCTCAGTGGTTATGGCTCACGGGCTTAGTTGCTCCACGGCACGTGGAATCTTCCCGGACCAGGACTCGAACCTGTGTCCCCTGCGTTGGCAGGTGGATTCTTAACCACTGCGCCACCAGGGAAGTCCCTACAGAATATTTTAGAGAAGGTATTTAAAATTAAATAAGACTTGGAAGAAAAGATCATTAATAGTTGCCTCCAAAGTTCAACAAATCAATATCCTGTTTCTAACAAACATGTAAGCTCCTAGAAGTCAGGTTGCTTTCAGCATTGCACTGCCCTGAAGTATCCACGTGGATGATTAACAAAACTGGCCATCTGTCTCTTGGATATATTGGTGTTCCCTACATATACCTGTGTCTTCAGAAAGTGAGGGATTGAAGTTCTGTGAGATTTGACCCTTCGGAGTCACCTAGAACTTGAACGAAATAGGGGAAAATATTGTGCAGTTATTAGGAATAAATGGGAGAGAACTAAAGGTGATATTATTAATATACTAGTAAAACAAAATAATGCAGGTGTAGTTCTTAACTCAATGGCTGGCCCATGATACTCAGTAAGTTATAGATTGTGATTCTGGGAGTTCCCTGGTGGCCTAGTGGTTAGGATTCTGGGCTTTCACTGCCATGGCCCCGGATTCATTCCCTGGGTAGGGGACTGAGATCCTGCAAGCTGCACAGCATGGCCAAAAAAAAAAAAAAAAGTTTCATATATTGTGGTTCTGATTATTGTCCCGGGTTTACTTGAAAGGCATTTTTATGAAATATTTATTTGTCACTGTAGGCCCACTCATGTGCATTACTGAGTCCCTTCTAGAAATTCTCCTTCTCATGGTACCATTCACCACAAGCTGTACCCGTGCTAATGCAAAGAAGCATCCAGATACACTGAGAAGAAAACCACTGGTGTTGAAGGTTAGAGCAATGCACCAAACTGCACATCTTCTTAACTCATCTTCAGTTATGTTCTAATGATTTCATACCATTTAAAAAATGTTGTCCTTATTACTAGATAGTTATTCCATTATTTGATTTCAGTCCATAGTCAAGAACAAAGAAAGCTTTTTAAGATCTGTTAGTCACTTCTTCGGTGGGTCTAACTATTCTCACTGGGAATTTCTTCACCCCAGGGAAAAATTTCCTTAAATCAAACAGCAAGCAAATGGTGTACACAATCTTTTTATGAACAGGCTTCTTGTACAGCTCAGTTTGCACTGAAAAGAAAAATTATGTGTCTATTAATCATCACGTTTCAGCTTCCTTAGGTTACAGTGACACAACTAGCCAACTAGAAGAAGAGTCAGAAACAGAATGTTTATGCATATTATACATTGTTCCAGCAGAATTTGAAGGGGTTGACATAGTAGAATAGAATCCAGTTTGTCTAGCCAATATTAAATGCTGCTTTATTTCTTGTTGAATAATTTCATTTCCCTTCAGATGTTTGGTAGAGTAGATATTTGTCCATTAATTATTCTCACCCACGCCTAAACACTTTAAAAGTCAACTTACAAAAATAGGAGAGGAAAATTGTCATCACTCTATAGGAAGTTCAGAACCCTTCCTACCTCACTCCTTTTAGTTATTTTTATGTAAGATAAAAGGTGAAGGGGAGACGTGAGGTTGATTATCATTCAGACTGATGTATAATCCTGATCAGTTGTTTATACTGCTTAAAATCATTTCACCAGCTGTTCATTTATGTAGACTGTGATTCATTTATATAGCTTTAGGATGCCAAGATATAATCATAGCTTTTGTGTAAATATCTCTATAATCTGAACAAAATCCGTTTATTTAAAAAAAAACCAGTCCAACCCTGTTTGTCCTGGCTGAATTCTGCTACAATTCATAATCCATCCTCTTTGGCTCAAGCTTTAATGCTGCATGTGGGAGATACAAGGACTAGGTGAGAGCTTCCCAGGTGGGAAGGAACTTGCCCTGGGATTGCCTGTTTCCCAACTCCATTATGTTCGAACCCTGGAGAGCAGCTCGGTGGACACTTGTGTCCTGTAACGATGAAGCAGCTCTGATTGCTCAGCTTTGAGCATACGTATTGCTCCCCTCATTCTTCCCTGGTCCTGGGATTACATCAGTCTTGGTTTTCTGCCTTCTGAAGGCAATGGGGCCCACAGTCAATCATAACTTTCGACTTGCCATGAGAATCAGTACTCCTCAGAATTGATTGAATCTCTTCAAAAATCTTTTAGATCAAAAAGGCTTTTTGAGACAGTGTTTCCAAGTCTCCCATTTTGAAGGTAGAGAAGCTGAAGTCCAGCAATAAAGGAAATAATTTAGCCTCATTCACTCATTCATTGAGCTTACAGTCTAGTTGGAGAGGAAGAAGTTAAGGAACCCACAAATATAGAATTATAAATTGTGATAAATGCAATGATGGGAAATTGCTAAGAATCATGAGCACCTAGAGAGGAACCAGGTAGTTAGGGAATCAGGGAGAGCTTCCTGGAGGAAGTGTGAGTGAAGTATGATTTAAAGGATCAGTGGGAGTTAGAAAGGCAGAAACGATTGTGGTAGTAGACAGAAGGAACATTTCTGGCAAAAACAGAGCAAAAGGTGCAAAGGTCTTGAGACCAATGCCACAGACTAAGGCCTACTTCTGATTCCCAGTCTAGAGGTCTTTAAATTAAATGTTACTATAGAAGTGACATTCTAAGCCGTAGTTCCTTTCCTGGTGTCCTCTGGGTAACACCTCATCCTTCCTGAGAATAGGATGCTGTAAGTTGCACTACACACGCAAAGCAAACTAGGGTGGTTTCTAAGCCGTTGTCTGAGCTATCACTTAGCTTCTGATACAAGGTAGCTGTAGATTCATGACAACCAAACAAAGTGACACTTAAATTAATTGCTTGGGGGGGAAACGTGTTTCCTATTCACAGTTAAATATTTCCTCTAAATTGATCCAAGGCAAGTGATTGTTTGCCGTTTGAAGAGATGGTATTGATAAATTTGAGATGGATATTTCTCATAGGGCTCATGATATTTGGAATCATGCAGAAGTCCTTTCCGCCACAGTTGGATACACAGGGCTTTCTAAAGACATGATGACTGTGAACTAGTCTGGGTTGACACTTGTCTCTGGGAATTATAGGGGCCAGCCCTCCCGGAGACTGGCATAACTCTGCCTGATTAGATTTACTCCTGTGTCCAGACATCTGTTGTACTTAAAATCTATTCTTTCTCCTTAGACGTTGCCACTCTGCTTAGGCACAGTATTTATTTGAAAGGACCATCTGTGGAACACTCATTTCTGACACACACCTTTCTCAGAGATGCACTGAGATGGGAGTATATTAATTATCACATAATACATGGTATCAGAGCCATCTTGGTATGTATGATGTGAATGTGATGTCTGCTTTGTTTTACTTTCATTTATAATTCACATTGCTCCCACTCACAGATTTTCCTTTCCTTTTTTTTTAGGGAATCACAGGCTGTTAGAGCTATCAGGAGACTTAGATATGATCTGATGTAACCTTTTCATTTTATAAATGTAAAACCTAACTCCAGGAAAGAATTAAGGGGCTTTGCCTAAAGGCATATTATATGTGAGCTTCAGACCTGGGAGTCTAAGTGGTCTCATGACTATTTCCTACACAACCTACCTATTAAATGGGTATAAAACTGTCACAGTTAGATTTCATCTCTATGAATTTGGCTGCAGAATATACCAGGAAAGGAATCATATAGACTCACTCCTAACTTCATCAAAAGCAAAACAAAACAACAGTTTCAGACAATTCAGATCCAGGAAAAAAGAAAAGGAAAGAAAGAAGAAAGGAAAGAAGGAAAAAAGGAAGGAAGGAAGGAAGGAAGAAAGGGAAAGAAAGAAAGAAAAGAAAAGAAAGAAATTGGTTTACCGTGATGAGCACAGGAGAGAAAGCTCTAATTATAAAATGTTGCAAACTAAGTAATAATATTCTGTTAATTCCAGCTATCTCTTATTCACACTGTTTTCTAATCTATTTTATGTACTCTGTTTAATTCCTCGTCCCTCAATCTCCACCTGTTGAAAAGAAGTCCAGGTTGATCTCACTTAGGCCATATTTTTGCATTTTAATCTGATATTTCAACCAAAGGATCAAAGCAACCACAAAGAAGGGTCTGACTTTAAAACTATACTCATCTTGGAGTATAAAATAGGCAGGGATTGTTTATTTTATACTCAGACCAAGTTGGTGCAGAGGAAAATTTCAATGCAGGCAAAGCAGGTGAGGGCAGGAAAGAGACAGCAGGGTGTGAAACAGTCTCTCCATGGGCAGCTACCTTGTGCTATTTAAAATGAGGCTCAACGTCAGACCTACTGAATCAGATGTTCCTGGAGGGAGCGACCTGCCCATGGGTACCCATAGTGAGGTTTCCAGGTGATTTGTAGGAACTCCTAGGTTTGAGAACCACAGGTATAGAGGGAAGAACAATGGAAGGTGAATTAAAGGAAATGATTTATAGTTGTGGTTACTGTTTGTCCAATTTGAATCCAGTCCTTTAACTTCCAAGTTTCCCCTCTGAGCTCATCCTATTTTTCTCTATGCTCCCTTCCAATTCTGAACTTCTCCAGTTCTAAATGTTTCTCCGAACTTTGAGTAAGAGAAAAAAGAAGGGATGCTGCCATAACGGTTGCAGCCAGCTTGGATACTCACTTTGAGCCCCATGAGGTAGTAGAGGACACTGATGACCGTCATGGGGAGGATGTAGAAGAGGAAGGAGGTGACCTGGATAATGAAACTGTAGATCCACATGGGCTTAATGATCGTGCAGGTGGCAGAGCCCGGGACGAAGGACCCATTGGGGAAGTAGCGGAGCTCGATGCCGTGGATGCTGGTGTTGGGCAGAGACAAGAGAACAGAGAAGCCCCAGACGAGGCCGAGGATTCGGAGGGCCCGCCGCCGGGTGCTCTCCAGCTTGGCACGGAACGGGTGGAGGATGGCCACGTATCGCTCCACGCTGACCGCGGTGATGCTGAGGACGGAGGCGAAGCACACCGTCTCAAAGAGGGCCGTCTTGAAGTAGCAGCCCACGGGCCCAAAAAGGAAGGGGTAGTTGCGCCACATCTCATAGACTTCCAGGGGCATCCCGAGAAGCAGGACCAGGAGGTCGGAGACAGCCAAGTTGAAGAGGTAGTAATTGGTGGGTGTCTTCATAGTCTGGTGCCGCAGAATCACCAGGCACACCAGGAGATTGCCAGCGACCCCCACCACAAAAATCAGAGAATACACCACAGACACCGGCAGGAAGAGGTGGCTGCGTGGAGGCCCGCAGAGCAAAGCTAGGTAGTCATCAGTGTTGTTCAGGTATTTCTTGAATGGATCTTCCAGTTCCTTTTGGTAGATCCAGGAAACATTCTCATGTTTTTCCATCACTGCCGTTAAAATCCAAGACCTGAGCCTCCTCTGGAATGATCCTCTGTCTCAAGCTGAGCCAGAAAAGAAAGAGAAAGCAGGCAGGCAAAGCACAGGCTCAGTGAAGGAGGCCGGGAGAGGGCTAGTGCTTTAGCAACGTTGGGCTGCTCAGACCTCAGATCCCTTCTGAAGAGCCCCCCGAGACAGAAGCCCCGCCCCTCTGCGGGCTGTGGGCCAATGTGTGTGTCAGACGCTCAATAAGAGGACAGCTGGGTGGGGCGTGCTAGCTTCCGGTGCAGGAAGCAGGAGACGACGGGGAGACGTTTCTCTGAATTGACAGGAGCTGGGAAAGCAGAGCTGTCACAGACGGTGACACTAAGTTAAATAAGGTGTTGGCACTCGGAGCTGTGCATTTTGCAAAGTTTTGGGAATCTGGGTGGAAATACAAATTTAGGTCGCAAGGTCATGGGTAGAAGAATACAAATCTCCATTGATCCTTGTCACCTGTACAGCATAACAAAAATGGGAGATCAATAGATTTCTCAAGTTATCTCGTTCCATTGGCAATTCAGGGCTCCCTGGGGAAAGTGTGATCAATATGCCTTTTTGGTTTTGATTGTGTCCACGATAGAATCCAACACCTGCATGTCATCTTGCCCTGCCTGCTGCCTGACACTTCAGTCTCTTTAGACAGTACCTTGCTGTTGCAGAAGTCAGTAGGATTTAGAATCAGGAACATCTGTAGAAACGCTGTAAGACTTTGGGAAAGTTACTCCAACTCTCAGAGCCACATTTCCTTATCTGTAAATTGGAGATTCATTCATTCTGTTTTATTCAACAAATACTTCTTGAGGATTTACTGTGTACCAGGTAGTGTTCTAGGCTTTGTAGAAACATCAGTGAACAAGCAAGACAAAGTCTCTGGCTACATGGAACTTTTCTTATAATAGGGAATTCTGAAAATGTACAAGCAAACGAATGAATTAATATAATTTCAGATCATAATTTTTGCTGTAAAGAAAAAGAAGGATAAGGGACCTACAAACATAAGACTGGAGGCATTCTTTTATCAAGAATGGTCAAAGAAAATTTATCTCAGGAGATGTCATTTGGGTTGAGTTCTGTCAGACGAAAAGTCAAGCATCAAAGAGCTGAGGGAAGTGTATTCCCAGCAAAAGTTACAGCAAGTGCAAAGGTTCTGATGCAGTAACAAGTTTGATGTGTTTTAGAAACATCAAGAGGGCCAGTATAGCTGGAACTTAATGAGTGGACAGGAGAGTATGAGTGTTTAGACTGAAATGACTGGAAGGGACCAGATTATATAAATTTTTCTAGGATTTGATAGAGTTTGGATCTTATTCAAAATGCAGGGACTTTGGATCTGATTCAAGCTGCAGAGAAATCTTTGGAGGGTTTTGAGCAGGAGGGTTGCTCCCAGGCCCAATAACTCCCCAGTGTCTCTGGACTGTTTCTGCCCATAGATTGAACAGGCTTCCATATTATGATAGAAAATAGAAATGCAGCATTGAATTTATCAGCAGAGGTAAGTCTGAGCAAACACAGGGCTACCCTCTGTGGCTGAAACCAGGTGGGCCAAGGGGATATGATATGGGGGTATCAGTGTCATCTGTGAAAATCTTTCAAATAAAAAAAAAACAGTAGCTAATATTTATTAAGCACTTATTCTTCCTAGGCACTATTGTAAATATTTTATATATAGCACATGCAGTCTCTACAATAATTCTATGAGGTAGGTTCTTTTTTTATGTCTGCATCACGGGTGAGGAAACAGAGGCACACACTTATAGGGCTTGTTGAAGCTCACATAGTGTATCAGTCATTTGGGTTAAGTTATGTTTCAGTAACAAAAATTCCCAAATTTTAGTGTATTAAAGTAAGCAAAGGTTTATTTCCTGCCTATTCTACCTATCCATTCAGGGTTGCCTAGTAGCTTCTGTTACACGTTGTTCTCACATTGGGATGCAGGCTCCAACCTATGCTTCCATAATCCCCAAAGGAAGATGCCCAAAGGGGACCTTGGCTCTTGAATTTTCTGCCTGGAAAAGACAAATATCACAACCAATCACATTTCATAGGCCAAATCAAATTACATGGCCACTCCTAACCCCCCAAAGGATAAGAAGAACAATTTTACCATGTGTTTAGGAAGAGAAAACCAACAGTATTTGGCAACCTGAATCAGTAACTGTACATTCTGCTCCTCTGGATACCAAAGATTTAGCTTGTGTTCTTTCTGGCAGGAAAAATACACTTCTCCCTGCCCCAGTAGAGATGCCTCAACCTGCCTATCCAGGCACAGCTTTAAGTTAAAAGTCCAGGAACTCTGGGTGGTACATGGTATTCTCTCCATCACATCTACATGTGACTCCTCTTGTCTGTCCCTGAGACCTATAAACTAAAGGACAAGTTACCAGCTCCCCGTATGGATCCTCCCATCTGCCAATAACAGTTTTCTCATTTCCCACCATCTCACCCCTAGACTAATGCCTTTTTTTTAATTGAAGTATAGTTGAATTACAATGTTGTGTTTATTACTGTAAAGTGATTCAATTATACACATATATACATTCTTTTTCATTATGGTTTGTCATGGGATACTGAATATAGTTCCCTGTGCTATACAGTAGGACCTTGTTGTTTATCCATTCTATATATAAAAGCCTATATCTGCTAACCCCAACTTCCTACTCCATCCCTTCCCTAACCCCCTCCAACTTGGCAACCACCAGTCTGTTCTCTATGTCCATGATTCTGTTTCTGTTTTGTAGATAAGTTAATTTGTCTCATATTTTAGATTCCACATATAAGTGATATCATATGGTATTTGTCTTTCTCTTTCTGACTTACTTCATTTAGTATGATAATCTCTAGTTGCATCCATGTTGGTGCAAATGCCATTATTTCATTCTTTTTTGTGGCTGAGTAGTATTCCATTGTATATATGTACCAAATCTTCTTTATCCATTCATCGGTCATTGGACGTGTAGCATGTTTCCATGTCTTGGCTATTGTGAATAGTGCTGCTATGAACATAGGGGTGCATGTACCTTTTTGAATTATAGTTTTGTCTGGATATATGCCCAGGAGTGGGATTGCTGGATCATATGGTAATCCTATTTTTAGTTTTTTGAGGAACCTCTGTACTGTTCTCCCCAGTGGCTGAACCAATTTACATTCCCACCAGCAGTGTAGGAGGGTTCCCTTTTCTCCACACCCTCTCCAGCATTTGTTATTTGTAGACTTTTTAATGATGGCCATTCTGACTTTTAATGATGGTGTGAGGTAGTACCTCATTGTAGTTTTGATTTAATGCCATATATTTTAGAGTTTTTTTGTTACAGCAGTGCTTTACTTCCATATCCAGTTTTGAGTCAATAAATTGGACTACATTATGCTGAAGTAACAAACAACATCAAACCCTCAGTGACTTTAAACAGCAAAAGCTTATTTCTTTTTTTGTGCTGTGTGTGTATTGTGACTGGGGAGAAAAAGTTTTGTACAGCACTATCTTTTTCCAGGATAATATGGAATATTCTACCATTCAAAACACAATGATGAAACTGTTGGGAAGTCCTGACATGGGGGTGTAGCTTCTCAATCCCATCCTTCTGGAGGACTTTTCCCCATCCTTTAACATCTAGTACTGTTCTGGGTATTGAGAATGTACTCAGTAAATGGATCATAAATAAAGAGGCATTGTAGGAACTAGACTGGCTATGAAGAAATCATATTTGTTGAAGAGGTAATTAGGAAAATTGTTACCATCTTATAAGAAAGTGTTTCTTTTATAGATGTGAGCAGTTTGAACACATTTCCCAGAGACTCTGGAGTGGGAACAGAACCTTGGTTAAGAGGCATAACATTCCCAATTTTTAACTTTGGCATCCTCACGTGTCAGGAAATGCTCATGTGACCTTGGATAACATCAGTGAAAGTATAGTGTCTAAAACAAGGAAGATTATCATCGGTCGTATTATACACTAGTTAGGCCAGACCGAGAGTATTGGCTCCAGTTTTGACTCCTGCACGTAAAGAGGGACTTGATAAGTTGGTATCGTCTATTGAGGACAACTGGGATAGTAGAGGGAGTTGGAGTTATTGTCCTAGGAAAGAGGAGACCTGCCTTAGACATGATCCCTGCCTTCAACTATTAAAAGTATATTGTTTTAATGAAAGAAGAATTTAATTTATCCTAATTCACTTCTTAGGGCAGAACTGAGAGCAGTGGGTTGTCAGTATAAAGAAGATTTTGAGCATTTGGAGCAGACTAAATTAGAAATGGGTCACCCATGTCACTAAAGGCACTCAACTAAGGCTGAATGGCCATCTGTTAATATTTTATCAGGTTATGGAAACTAGGATTAGTTTACCTTTGGGGTTCCTGTAAACAGTCATATTTGTGCTGCATATATCCTACTGCTTATTCAGTATCTCCTCTTGGTGTCCAGTGTGCATCTCAAAGTTAACATGTCTAAAACCAAGTTCATGCATCATCTTCCCACTGAAGCTGCACTTTTCCTGTATTCTCTGTTCAGTGAGTGAATTACCATGTGCTTAGTTGTCCAAGCTAGAGACCTATGTATCATACTGACTCTGCCCTCTCATTTACCCACTATCATCTGATCAATGTCCAAATCTTCCTGTCCATTAACCATTATATCTCAAATATATATAACCATTATATCTCAAATACATATATGTGTATATATGTATATATGTGTATTTCATCCACTATTTATATATGTGTATATATGTATATTTCATCCACTATTCTGTATCCTCACTACCACTTCCCTCTTCCAGGCCACCGTCATCTCTTCACTGGACTTCTAGCTGGTCCCCCACTTCTACTTTGCTCCCTCTCCAATACCATCTTATCTTGTAGCTGGAATAAAGTTTCTAAAATGCATATATGATCATATATCTCTTCTGCTTCAAGTCCTTCAAGGGTCTCAGTTGCCTTAATATGACTCATAAGGTAATTCGTGATCTGTTTCCTCCTCTTCTGTATCTTCAGTTCCTGAGTCTCCTTTGTACACCATGCTCTTGCCAGACTATGTTGCTGGGAATTGCCCCACAAAGAGCATCAAACCTCTGTGTATATTGTTCCCTGTGCTCGAGGTGTTCTTCCCTCCTCCTTCATCTCCCTTCACTCTGTTAACATGTGCTAGTCATCCAGAATTCAGTTTGTTCAACACATTTTATGAGAAGACATCTCCTATATTTCCATATTTCCAGACTGGATGAGGTGTCCCTCTGGTGTGCTACTCTCTTACCTTTTACATGCCTTCATCTTAACACTTTATAGTGGGGGTCAGCAAAACAGTCCATAGGCCAGATACATCTTGTCACATGTTTTGGTAAATAAAGTGTTACTAGAATACCACATTTATTTGTTTATGCTTCGTCTTTGGCTGCTTTTGTGTTACAGCGGCAGAGCTGAGTGGTTGTGACAGAGCCCGAATGGCCCACCAAGCCTAAAATATTTACTATTGAGCTCTATATTTGTTTGCTAGGGCTGCCGTATTAGAGAACCACAGGCTGTGTGGCTTCAGCGACAGAAATTTATTGTTTTCCAGTTCTGGAGTCTAGAGGTCCAAGATCAAGGTACTGGCAGGGTTGGTCCCTTCTGAGGGCTGTGACAGTGAATCTGTCCCATGCCTATTCCCTCTTCTGATGGTTTGCTAGCAATCTTCAGCATCCATTGGCTTGTAGACACCAATCATCACCCCAGTCTCTGCCTTGATGGCCACATGTTGCTTTCCCTGTGTCCCTGTCTGTCTCTTAATATCCTCTTTTTATAAGGACAGTCATATTGAATTAGGGCGTACCCTGTTGACCTCATTTTAAGTTGATCACCTCTATAAGAACCTTATCTCTAAATAAGATGGCATTGAGAGGTTCTGGGGGTTAGGAATTCAACATATGGATTTTGGAGTGGACAAAACTCAGCCCATAACAGGCTCTTTACAGAAAACTCAACCATGTATCCCAAAGGGCAAGACCCAGGTCCTGCTAATGATAGTATCACCAGTATTTAGCATGATGCTTTGGACAGACTAATCACTCAGTAAATACTCGCTTAGTTAATAAATGATTTTGAGATACCCCCTGGTGACCTGACATCTCATTTTTTACCATATCTATGCTGCCTTATATACTTATTGTAATCCATTTCATGATTACTTCTAGATCTCTGAATGTTTTCATCATGGTCTTGACTCTGTCTTGGGTTACCTGTAAACCCTAAATAAGTTACTAAATCTCCCAAAGTCTGAGTTTCCTCATCATCAAGGCCAAGGTCCCTAAAATACTAATATTCCAGACTATTGATGGCATTTGGCTAATATGGTAATCCTTCTACCTTTGATGACTAATCTTGTCCTTTGTTTACAAAGCCCAGTGGGGCTGCACTCTGGCAGGTTTACAGGAGAGAAAGAAGAAGAGGACCTTGATTTAGCCTAATTTTCACAGACACTTCTCTGCATTCACAGTTTCCCAGAAAGTCAGTGGGGGCTTCTGTGGCAGGAGATGTCACATGTCCAGGAAGAGAATCATGGTAGCTGTTGATTTCTTTCTAAACTGTTTGATGGAAATGAAGTTAGTTTCAGCTCTAGTCCCCTTAGTCTCAATGACTTTCATTGATTGGAAACAGAAAATGACTAAGGGTGCTTAAACCACTAACAAATGGAGGGTTTAGTAATTGTCTTTATGAAGGTGAATACCTGAGCGGCATGCAGAGCGGTTTTCTCTGCACATCAGAAGGGGACTCAGTGAAAGTCAACACCAGACTATGTGGTATGATTTACAAGTAGGGAAAAGCCCCCAGTGGCTGAATGTCCTGCCCTGATAGGTGTTTAAAGTCTTATCATTTCTTTAAGCTTCTCATCACTTTGAGGGAAAATAACATCATCCTCATCACTGGGAGCAGTAGCAGTAGAATCTGCAGCAGTGCCAGCTTCCCTGATAGAGTATTAACTGTGTGCCAGGAAGTGAGCTAAGAGCTTTATTGAATTCTCTAATCTAATCCTTGAGACAACCCAATGAGGAGGTATTTTTAGTACTTCCATTTTACAGATGAAAAAATCCAGTACTTAGAGAGGTTAAATAACCTTATGAACGCACATAGTTAATTATCATCAGTGTGAGGACCGGAACCGAACCTAAGCATTGCCTTTGCCCTGATTCGTGAGTCAGAATGATCATGCAACAAATGTTATTTTATTCTCACATGAACTACCGAGCCAGGCATTTCTGGGATATCTACCTTTAAATAGAGTATTCCTATGGACACAACGTACTCACACAAAGATCAGTCCATAGCTGACATGTACTCAACGCTGGAATTCACATTCTAAAGGACCTCTTGATTTAAGTTAAAAAAATAAAATTTTATGCACTCAAGTTAATAGAACCTGTCAAACTTTCACATAGGAGCATATCCAGATTGTTCTGATGTAAATTGGTCCACAGAATAAAGTAGATGGCAATTTTCCGTATCAGTGCTATTTATACAACAGGGTTACTTGTAGATAACACCATTCAGTGTGCTTGTCACCATGGAAAGTATTTTGAATGAAAGTACGCAGGGTTTTGGGGTGATCCGGATGAAGAGACAGACTAATCAACTAATCTAATAAATAATGTAAAATTATGGCAGGGTCACATAAGAGAGGTACTTTATTAACAGAACTATGAGATGTGATCTAGATCTGAGATCTCAGAGATGAGAAGCAACTAAAAGGAAGTTTTGGGGGTAGGGATTAGGAGAAGAGCAGTCCAAAGAAAGCAAAGAGCATGTGCAAATGCCCTGTGGTGGGAGGGGGGCAGTCTAGTACATTAGGAGGAAGTGTAGGGGCCACTGAATCAGGGGCCTATGCTGTGAGATGGGGACCATGCGGGGACCTATAGGCCATACCAAGGGCTTTCTTTGGTTTTGTTTCAGTTTGCTATTAAAGAAGCCAATGACACTTTTAAGCAGGAGAATATGATACGATCTTCAGAAAGATTTCTTTTGGCTACAGTAAGGAAATGAATGGAGATGGGGAAGATGAGGGGCACAGGCTATTCCGGTGGTCCAAGTGAGAGATGGTGGTCACTTAGACTTAGATGATGGCAGTGGAGATGATGGCAGGAGATAGAAATAGAAAAAAATGTCAGCAGGACTACTGTGTCCAAGCCCACCATGCTTGACTGTGTGACCTTGAGAAAATGCTTAACCTCTCTGAGTCACTATTTCCACCTCTGTAGAAACTGGAAACATAATAGTATCTACTTCAAGGTTATCATGAGTTTACATGTGTACCTGGCACATAGTAAGTGCTAAGTAAGTGTTAGCTCTTGTTAGTATTAGTTGTAGAAGAAGTCATTATAGTAGTAATGGTCATATTACCAAATTTAGGAGGAAGGAGAGTTAACCGGAATGAAACCATTTTCAATAACTGGATACATATAAGTAGAATTCCTGGGTCAAAAAGATAGGACTAAAAATGATTAACCCTAAATATATATTTTTGTAACTTTCCTTTGTAAGTTCTTTGTAAAGCCTGTGTTAGAGACTAAAAAAAAGTTAATTTATTTTCCACATTTTAGTCTTCCCCAAATGCTGCTTCTTTGATCCAAATAATGATGCTACAAACAGGTACATACTAAGTTAAAGCAAGGAAAAGATTTCTAATGGTTCTCTGAATTCTCTGAATACAAATAAAGGAAGCTCTCTGAGAGGTAGGGACTTTCCTAGCAGGGAAGATATTTAAGAGAGCCTGGAGACTGCTCAGAGCTGCTGGAAAGGATTATAAATCAGACAACGATGAGTGAGCTTCTTACTTTTCAAAGTGTCCTCCACAGACCAGTAGCATGAGTGTCACGCGAGAGCTTATTAGACTTGCAGAATTTGGGGTCCAGCTCAGACTTAGTGAATCAGAGTGTGCATTTCAGCAGGACTCCCAGGAGATTTGTTGGTACATTAAAGTGTGAGGAACACTCGACTAAATAACTTCTGTAGTTCTTTGTTAATTGGAATGATCCTGTGAGCCCAGGTACGATCTCTAGAGTCAGGGAACTTGGACGTGGCATGAGGACAGTGGAAGAGGTCCTGCTGAGCTGGCAGGGCTTGTAGGGTTTTTCAAACTTCACTCATTTCTGCACCAAGTTCTCAGCAGTGCCAGCGGTAATACAGGAAGAAGTGAGTGTTGTTTCTTACAGAGTGAATTTTGAACTGTTGACTCTCCGAATGGAAGACACCCAGGGATTATCTGGTTTACAGCTTTATTTTATGCAGAAAGAACTGAAGATCAGAAAGGGGTAGTGACTTGCCCAGGTTAAAATGCAAATTGATAGTTTCTTTACATTTCAATTTCCAACCAAGTTTGTTCTCTCCCTAGCTTGCCATCTCTCTGCCTCTCCATCTCTTTCTCCCCAACCCCACCTCTAACACACACACACACACACACACACACACACACACACACACACACACACACA
>NW_020837989.1:6172349-6276513 GCF_003676395.1 Aethalodelphis obliquidens | reverse complement strand
ACACACACACACACACACACACACACACACACACACACACACACACAAAATTCTTAAGTCAATCTTCTTTTTAGATAAATCTGATGGCTGTCCTCAGGGTCAAACACCAAAACCAAGGAGGGGGGTATTGTAAATACCTCAGAAAGAATCTTTTCCAGGTTTAGCAAAGCAGGCTGTGAAGAGCAGTATGAACAGCAGTTGAAATGGAAAGGAATATAAACTAAGAATGCCAGCACTTTTCAGCATAATATGTGCTCTTCTTTAGTTCGCCCTCAGACTCTCCAGCTGAGGTTTGTCATTGGTTTCAATAAAGAGTCTAGCATCATGATTTAGACCAGAGAAGAAAACGGGGAAGAGTCAAGTAGCAGTCCTAATCCCAGCAGTCAGAGGACCTGTATATAAACGCCACTTCCACCATCTAAGGAATGTTTAGCATAATGGGTGCGTCCTTGGCCAAGTTATTTTATATGGATGTACTTCCGTGTCCTTATGCGGAAAATTTGGGTTATTCTTATATCACCTATTCACAGGGTTTTTGTGAGTTCCAATAACACTTTGGGAAAATACTTGGTGGCTTCCAAGAGATTTTGTAGTTTCTTTTTTAAACTGTCAGTCTTCTCAATAAAGACATTAAGATGAATAACGGCAGGGGACTCTTACTTACTATTCTACTTCCATGGCTAGGACAGTGCTGCCACGTAAAAGCATAAAGAGCGCTAACTCGAGCTTGGTTAAATGGATAGGTATATACATGAAGGAAAGAAGAAGAAGGGAAGAAAGATGGATGGACGGCAGGTTGACAGCTTGTGTGGCATTAAAGTCTTATTTGTGATAATCAGGTTTTCTACAAGTTTCTTTCTGGTCTTCTGGTCTGATGTTTCTTTCATAGGTTTTGCTCTTTCATTGATGATACTGAACTGGTCAGGAAGACCTAGGTTTAATTTTGCTGCTTGAATCTATATTATCTTGGGCAAGTTACATACCCTATCTAAACATCAATTTTCTCATCAGTGAAATGGGATTAATAATTCCTAACTCGTTAGCATTGTTGTGAGGGTTAAATGGCAAAGTGGATATAAATAGTTAAGCATAGTGTTTGGTATACAGTAAGCATTCAATAAATGCTATTTTCCTGTACTAACAGTTCAAGGAGTTTGATCTACTAATAAAAAGATGTGATCGATGGCCATTATACTGGTACCCGGGAGGCATCCAATAAGTGGTTTGAAGTAGAATGCATAAATATAATATTGATTTTTGTCTTCAATCACATTTTAGTTGAAGGCAGTTTATAAGTCTGTGCTGTTGTTTACATGATTGAATTTTTTAGTCTTTTATGTTAACATGTTGATTTAACTTCTGCCTTTTGAAATTATTGAGTTTTTTTCTTTGGTCTGATCTATGATTCATTTTTATAAATGTAGGAAAACTCAAAAAGAAGGTGTATTTTTGATATGGAAAAATCTGATCTATATTAATTTCCTCTTATTAATTACATGAGGTAATTTTGTTTGATGGAGAGCACTAATAATGCTGTAGAAGAAAATAAATAAACACAACTTGTTTAGTTGTAGCCTATTCTGTAATTCACAAAATTAAAGGTAATTCACAGAACTAAACAGCCTAGCCTCAAGCAGGAAAGGAACCAGGTTAACTTTGAAGAGCCAAGCAGTAGATGCTCATGAACAGCATCTTTGGGACACTGTTGTCTGATGCTTAATTCCAGCTATATTCTCTATCTCTGCTTAAGAATCACATTCCCCAAAGAAAGAATGAGATTGGCTTAGCTTATATTTCTTGCCTAATTCTGTGAATTACAGAGGTAGTCCAGTGCCCCGTTCAAAGATGGGAGGAGGGAACCAGACAGGCAATAAGGACAGAGGTCCACTACGTGATCTGTGAAGGTCACATCTTTATATCTTCATCTCCCTGTTTCTCTTTGATCTGCCAGATTAAGCCATGGGTGTATTTAGGACTCAGAAAAATGAGAACATGGTTAGCTACAAAAGAGAACGTGGCTGGGCTTGGATATTCTCTTTCCCCAGATTTGTTTGTCTACACAGAAAGAGTGTTACGGCTCCACTCTTATGATTACTCTTACCACGACCACCACCAGGATTTACTAAGTAATTTCTTCAGGTATTAATATTTAAACTATTTATCAAACACTATGCTAGGTATAATTCTGCCCCCATGGACCTTAGAATGTGGTGGCAGGACAGCCATTTAACGAAATAAACACTTAAATTTTGATGTATGGTGACAATTGGAATAAGTACGATGAAAAGAAAAATACACTGGGCATAGAAAGCATGTAATATGGAGACTTGGTCTTATCTGGCGGGACAAAAAAAATCTCTGAAGAGGTAAAGATATTGGAGGATGTGTAGGAATTAACCAGGTGAAGGGAGCTCAGGGATAAAAGTTTAGGCACAGATGAGCATGAAAAGAATCCATGCCTAGTGGAAGCATGATTTATTTGAGAAACCACATGAAGGGTCATGCGCCTGGAATGCGGAGAGCAAATGAAAGTTGGGTATGAAAACATCCTGGGGCGTGTGGTGCAGGCAAGTGGGACTTAACTGAGTCATTTTAAGTGTTCTGGTATTTAGCCTAAGAGAGTGAGAAGCTGTTGGATCATAAGCATGGGAATGACATGACCAAGTTTACATTTGAAAACAGTACCTCCAGTTGCTGTATGAATAGTTTGAGGTGTTAGGAGTGGTTGTAGGGTGTATCAGGAAACAATTGTAGGAGTCAATGAGATGAATGAGGAGGGCTTACACTAGATTTGTGGAGTAGAGGTAAAGAGAATTAGATTTGGAGGATATTTAAGGAGTAAAACAGACATACTTGGTGGTTTGGATGGAGTGTGTGTAGGAGAGGAGAGTGACCACTATGATTCCTAGGTTTGGGCTGGTATAACCGAATGGAGGGCAATCTATTAAATTATACCAGCCAAAATATAGGTCTGTTCATATTAATAAAGAACATGAGAATAGTTCTGAACTTAGGGAGGAAATTATGTTTAATTTTAAGCCTGTTGGCTTTGATAAATCTTGATGACAGCTATGTGTAAAAATCCAGAAGTGGTTGAATATAGGTAACTAGAACTCATAAAGAAGATCTTGGCTACAGATGTAAATGTGTGAGACTTTGTTTGTAGAGGATAATTAAAGCTGTCGATGTGGGTGAGGTTGCCTAGGGAAAGACTGCAGATGAGAACAGGATACAGATTGGCGCATTGAGAAATTCCAACATTTACTAGCAAGATAGAATATGAACCTCGCCCAAGAGTCTAAGAGATCCTCTAAGAGTTCAAGACACAATCATTCTTGACTCTGTGAAAAGTGTGTAATCATAGTGGTGGCGGGTGTGTATTGCACTGAATCTTAGGAGTCAGAGGGAAGTAAGGACATGGGGACTTATTAACAGGCAGCAATTGTAGACGTTATTTTGAGAAGTTTGGCTATGAAGGGGAAGAAGAGTGATGAGAATGAGAGTAGAGGATAATTTTGAGTTCTGGTAATTATTACTCTTTTTAATGGAAGAGACTTATTTAAAAGCCAAAAGGATCCCTTTGAAAGAAAGAGAAAAATGGAAGAAAGATGAAAGAGAGAGAACATGAAAAGAGCAAAGGAACACTGTGTGTGTACAAGATTTCTGACTAGGTGGGAAAGGGGACATACACCTTATAGTTGGGAGAACTGACCTAGACTAAGGGGAAAAGACAGCTCCTCTAATGTGAGAGAAGGGAAGATGGTTTCTAGATTTTGTAGCAGAAAGTAGAGGGCCTCCAGCCAGTGTCTAGTGGCTTCTAGTTTCTTTGTGAAGTACAAAGAGATGATTTCTGCTCAGAGTCATCAAAGAGATGACAGGCAGAGGGAGTTGAAGTGGGGGAAGGGTCAGAGGTCAGGTGGAAGTATGGGGAGGGTGGAGGACAAGTCAGTTAGGCTTATCAGCAAGTAGGAAACTAAGTTAATCAGTAAAAGTTGTAAGGTTGCTTGGTTAATGAAGGCCCGCTTTAGGCTGATCAGTCTGTCAGTCAACACAGATTGGTTGAGCCAGACATTGTTCTGGCCTCAGGATATAGTAGTGAGTGAGAGGGAAGACTCTCCTATTGAGGAATCTACTCGTTAGTGACAAGGTGGTGAGTGATGTAGGCTTCTTAGCTCCACAAGAGAACTGGTGTTTCTTTAAAGCATGGATGTCTTACTAAACTACTCTTCCTTATACTATGATTTTAACCAATCATACTTGACTGTCAGATTATACTCATAGAGACACTAGATAAAGTTTTACAAATGGAGATAGAGATTTGTCTGAAAAGTGTAATAAAAAAAGCAGAGAAACAACGGAGTTTGAGTATCATTGAGTATTTTAAATAATTGATCATGGAGACTAAAATAATAAGAGAAATAAATAGAAAAAGGGGATTAATGAAGAATTAATGAACTGGGTGTTGCATTGGGAATAGTTGAAGATGCAAACTGGAAAAACAGGAAATTATGGCTTGAATGGGATTCATAAATATGTGATTTTGGAAAGAGAATAGTTATGGTTAAAGGAAAAATCTAGAGTCTGGTGCAAGACAGATTGTCTCAGATGGAGTGGAGGGGGTCACTAGAGGTGAGATGGTCGTGAAATAGAATGGTCAGGGTGTTGAATGGATTTATACGTGTAGAGGTGAAACACCCAACATGATGATGGACTTTGTAGAGAGGGATACTCTCCACCAGGTACCAAAGTTTTTGAGGAATGAAAGATATGCCTGGGATATCAGTTATAACCACAATGAGTAGGGAGAAAGGATGGTGTATGTGATTGCTTTGTTCTCAGCTGGGCTTTTTTTCCTTGCAAGAGTGTCAGTCATTCCTAGCATTTTATATAGTTTATTCTTCAAAATATTTCCATTAGTGTCATCCCATTTTGCAAATAGGGAAAGTGATACTCAGAGACTTTGTTACTTTAAGCTACAGATTTAATAATTGGGAGAACTGAGACGAGAACCCAGGTCTGTCTGGTCGGAATTTTTTGAAAATTCAGTTTTTAGTTTTTCAGTTGAGGAAGTAGTAGTTTTTGAAGTGTCCTACTGGCTATTCATGGAGAGACAATACAATAGAAACATTCCAAGCAGGTCCATACAGAGTGGACCCCAGGTAAAGCATATCAGGAAACACGGAAGCTCTTCCCTTCTGCCACAAGGCTCCTGACTAGCAGTCTGAGATGTGTGGCCTCTGAGATGACTGAGCGTGGTCACACCCACTGGAAGGAAACATAGACTGTGGTGGTACTCTGATAGATTCTTGTCTAGAAGGCAGAACATACTGCTGGAAGAAGACGGCAGCAAGTTGAAGTGTCACCCAGTGACTGGTGTAAGGGTGCTGGTATGCAGTAATAAGTTGTACCCAACTATGGAAATGATGGAGCAGCCGTTCTTGCCGTTCAGGCAGAAAGTCATGCAATAGGGAAACTAGCCATCACAGAGCTGCCATTCAGACAGAGCTGTCATTCCGCTGTCATTCAGACAGAACTGTCATTCAGACTCTGGTTATATTAATCTACTGGCTAAGTTACATCCCAGTCCCAGAGGTGCTGCAGCACCAGACTGATTACCCAGTCAGAGGAGGCAGGAATAGAGAAACTAGACAACGTTTACTGGCAGAGGCACAAAACGGCAAAATAGGAGTAGCAGCAAGGGAAACCTGCTGTCCATCTGTCTGTCTATCAATCCATCTGTGCATCTGGTAAACACTGGCCAGTGCCTACCAAGTGCAACACCTTGTGCTGCATGGTGAGGATAGAAAGATGAAGTAAGACTGTTGGGTTTCCCCAACTGATACTGCCTCCTGCATCCCCCGAAGATTTTCAGCTCTTTGATTCCTTCTAATTTACTACAAGTGAGGAAAAGATAGACTTGGACCCTGCAGACGAGTAAAGCTCCATATGCCACCAGATGAGCTCCCCCAATACCGGCACGTTGAAAATATGAGTGGATGATCAAGATGCAATTTATAGTAGGCTTCAGGGACCAAGCCCGATGACAGTGCCACAAATCAGCAACAGAAATGTAACATTTGACTCTGAGTCTTAACATAAGAACTGCATATAAGCAATTTACCTCTCCCAGGGAAACCCTTCTGATAAAGCCCAGAATACAAATATGTGTTCCTTCCCCTTTACCCTTGAGAAGCTTTGCCTTTGTTTATGCCCAGCTCATTATACAGCAGCTGGATTCATTACCATCTCATTTTTTACTGATGGGAAGTGTTGCCATGGTGATCCTAGAATATAAGCCTGAAAATACAGACCGTCATGAACTTATCCCAAGTTAGAGGCAGTGGATCAGTAAGGAGTGGTAAATCCTTCTCCTGTCTTCCTCATGGATGAGCTTCTTCAATGAAGAGGTATTGGAGTTACTGGAGAGGAGCCCTTAGCAGCAAATGGGATGGATGCAGGCCCTCACATAGCTATTTCATGAAGATTCACAGGTTGGCAAAGACATAGACCAGTTCCTTGAAGAACAGACAGTCTTTTGCTCTTCTCTATTGCATAGGCTGTAGTACTCCAAGTGTCACAAGTACGCATCACTGTTAACAATTGGAACTGGGAGTACATGGATGGCTTCCTATAAACACTTTACTGACTCTAACTAAATATCTCAGATTCATGATCTATTGAGAATAGTTAATTCGGGTGTTTGTATCAAGATCAAGACCATTAGAGCAGAAGAACCCTTAGATATAATCTAAGCTGAATTTTTCACTTGTCGATGAGGAAACAAGGCCTAGAGATGAGAAGAGCCCCTTTAAGGCACCCAGTAATTAAGAGGCAAGTTGATTCATCTATTGTAGAATGGGAAACATTTCTTTTTTCTTTCTCTTTTTCTGATCTGCTCTTCCACTACATTCTTCTTTAACCAAAGGCTTTCAGAGAACAAACCTTTTCTTCCTTGGTGGGAAGAAAGTTTATGGAGATAAAAATAAATCCAGAGATCCCTCTCAACATTAAGATTGATCTAGTCATTTAAAGCCACTGACCTGAGCCTCCTAATAGAGCCTGGCTCACTTTGAAGTTATTACTAATGGACCTGAACCCTTGAGGAGATAAGCAGTATCATTGCTCAGAGCAGGCTTCTCAATACATGTCCCAGTCAAGCTGACAGCAAGACTTTTTTATCTCTGGCTTCTTAGTCTCCAAACCCATTAACACAGGCATCCTTTGATATATTTCTCTCTGTCCCTTCTAGAGCTCAATTGCTATTTGTAATAAGTCTTGGTGACCTCTCACCATAGGATGATATCAGAGTATTACTATTAAACTTAGTTATAATTTAAACTAAAACATGTGGGTCTCCTGGAGACATTGGCAAACCTTGGTAGAAATGTATATCTATTTTATTAATATTAAGGGTGGTTTGGGACTTTGTATTATTGCCTTTTCACCCACTGTCAAAGGCTGATGATCTTAAGAGCTTTCTGCTTGAGAAGAGACAGAATAAGGGTTATAATGAGATTTGGGATAGACGCCAAAGGTCTTAGAAACAAATGCTGATTTTCTATTGATGGAGAAGTTATTTTAACCTCTCTCAGCCTCAATTTCCTCATATATGCATCAAGCTCAGAATTGCATATCCTGTTAGGATGATTGTAAGGAAATGATGAGAAAATGTAAGAGAATTGGGTTAGAGGTTATCACCATCTCCAGTCTTTACTCTGCACCCTGTGTGCTGGGACAGTGTGGAGAAAGATATGAGGTGTTTCTTTACTCTTGCGGGGCAGTTTCGCTCAGATTGCTTCTTCAAAGGGATTTCATATCCATCAGTTCACTTAATGTTGCCACGAATGATGAGAGGTGAACTTGAGAGAGAGAACTGAAATGTTCATCACCATGCAGAGTTGGGATTCCAGAGTTTTAGTCCTGGCTGGGTTTTAAAGTAGACAGTCTGATCTTGAAGAAGTGATCTTCATAAACTGCAGAAAGAACCATGTCCTTCCCCAGCTTGAAATCCTCCATTAGCCTCCCTTTGCTGTTAGAATAAATCCCAACATGTTCAGCTTGTTCTACAAGGTCCTGTACCATTTGGCCTCTCCCCACTTCTACCTCATCTTTCTCCTTTCTCATTCTTATTCAATTCATTTCAACAACAAAAGACTTCTTTTAGTTCCTCCAGCATGCCTTCCTTTCCTGCCTCAGGGTCTTTCCCTATGCAGCTACTTCAGCCTCTAATGTTCTTTCCCCTGGAGACTCTCCTATTTCAGTTCTCAGTTTAAATGTCCCTTGCTCAGAGATTTTCCCTGAACACCCTTCCTAAAAGCATGTGTACCATATTATTTTCTGTTACAATCCTGGGTTTCTTACCTTCACAGCAATCTCAGTTTGTATTTCTTTTGTAATAATCACTTTCTTCTATTGTGTTTATTTGATTTATCTTCTTTGGTCTGTCTACTCTTTTGGGATGTAAGCTTCATGCAAGTAGGAACTACATTCCATTTATGGCTGTGTCTCCAGCATCTAGCACAATGACTAGCACCTAGCAGGCACTCAATAAAATTTGCTACATGACCAAATGAGTGAATCGATATGTCACTCTTTGAGTTTTAGATTCATGATAGATGGGAATATGCTCTAACAACACCTCTCCTAGTTACTCTCAGCTACAAATATGAGAGGAGGTGTGGCTCTTCCCTTCTATGGCTATCACTTCCTGGTCTCAATCAGACATACTTCTTCTTTGTTTTTTCTTTTACATTTTTCCTCTGCTTGCTTGAGCCATACGTTCAGTTTGGCATACAGGATTTACTAAACCACAAGTTTTGGTGATGAGAACACAAGACTGGAAGTCAGGAAATCTGAATTCTAGACTTAGATAGGCTTCTGCTTACAATATGATATTGGATAAGTTAGATGCCTACTTTTGCACTTCAGTTTCTCCTGTGGTTATAATGAGGAGATTGGACTAGATGAGCCAAAAAGATCTTTTCCACCTGGAGCATTATCTAACCTAGATTGTTGGTTTCCCTTCCATCAGTTCATCTGGACAGCCTCACAAGGCAATTACTTTTAAAATAGCAGTGGACATCTTGAGTCAAGTCTGGGTGTACTGGCTAAAAATAGAATTCCCATTAATGAGTTTATAGTCATACTATAAAATTTACAATCCCTGAGGAGAAACCAAGCTTCAAAATGTCTTGCCAAAATATTCTCTGCCCTTGATGCGTGCTGGGTCCTTTCAGGAGTACATTAGGAGCCAAGAGTGCTGGCAAAACAGAAGGGAACAGTATTATGTCCTCACGTTCTTCTCCATCTGCTCTGTTTTGTAAGTCTGCCAGAATTTTCCCAGCATGACTCCTCCAAATTTCCCATTTCATCCCAGATTACACACACATCAGCCCTGGCAGGAAGGTCCCCATTTAGAGCCAGTTTTGGAAATAGTGGAAATGTTTGACATAGATTCAGTTTTTAGTACTCATTACCCTGCATCCAATGGCAAAACAGGGAGGGTACGGTCTTGTGGTTAAGAGATGAGTCTATGGAACCAGGAGCCTGGACTTGAATTCAGTAAGACTTTTGATAATGACTTAACCATTCTAAGATGAGTTACCTTGTCTATGAGAGAAGCATACTAATAGTAACAAGGTCATAAATTGTTGACAGGATTAAGTCAAATAATCATGTAAAATACTTTGCCTATCTCTGGCCCGTGGTAAGCGATCAACATGCATAACTTAACAGTTTTTCGTTTTGTTTTCAAATTTCAGTCATTTATTTAAATATTTTAACAACTCCCAAGTGATGCATATGGTTTGAAATAAAGTTATCTACAATGAGTAAAGTCATTTTTTTGGAGAGTTCCAAGTACAAAGAGTGACAAAGTCACTGCGAATGGGAAAACTTCCATGGACACTAGCATACACTAAATAAATAGTGTATGTAAGTCAATACATAAAAGGATTAGTTCATTTAGTACTTATTTAGTTAGAACAGCTTCATGAAAATGGCCATGTCATCTTTCCTAATTTTAAGAAAAATTCATACTCACTGCAAACTTTTCAATTATGAAAATGAAAATAATTATCGTTCATTTTTTCCTCTACCCAGATATAACTTCTACTAATATTTTAGTTATGACTCCATAAAAAGCAGTCATTACCTGCAATTTTTATTTCTTTTATTTCTTGAGTAAAAACTGGAGGATTCTAATCTAGATCAGAGTCTTAGTTTTACCTATTTCTGATATATTCACCTTCTGTGTCATCATCTGTAAAGTTGTTGTTTGGACTGTGATCTTTAATATCCCTTCCAGCTCTAGAATACTAAAGTGAATACAAAAAGGCATATTTAGCATTATAAGAAGATAAACAATATACATTTTACTTTCTTAAATCATCTAAGAACTCTTGAGCACTGGTCATCACATATTATACAAAACTAGCTACGACTTTCTCAGTTACAATGCGGAAGTCAGAAAGCGAAGATGCGGTAAAACTATGAAGTAGGTGGCATTTGGGGGAAATGCAGACCTTCCCAGTCTTCATCCATCCTGAGATGTCTCTCCTGCACATCCTAGCCTTCTTCTCGTGCTCTCCTTTTCCCTCCTCTTACTTGCCTGGATCTCAGAATGATATGCCTTATATCTAACTGTAAAATGACAGCTCTTGTTTCCTATTAAATAAATTTCATGCTTTGAGAAGTGAGGAGGGGGCATATTTCAATGACGTTGTGTGACTGGACCATGCTTCCCAGGATCCTGATATAAATCCAGATTGGTGGCTATCATTTTTTTCATATTTGACAGATCAGAGTATTATGACACACACACACCCCTTACACCAGTGATATGACCAGTTCTTTAACCTTCACACGTAACTGGTTCTGGCTTCAGCCACTGACCAATAATACAGCTCATTCTCAAGGATGCTTAGAAATTCTCTCTCACACTTAAATAAACTATCTTAGAATTGTTCTAACGCTAACATTCTCATTTTACTAATGGATAGATGGAGGCCCAGAGAGATGACATGGTTCACTTGATGTCTCCACAGTGAATAAGTGACAAAGCTTTTCGTAATAATACCTGAAGTATCATTACATGATACATTCCTTGGAGTCTTGCTGCTTTTTGATTATCTGTTTTTGTTTTTAATAAAAGCCTGTTATTAAATTTGCATTTCTTAGGATAAGGAGCATGCTAAATTGGAAGTATTAATTCTTCATTCAGGTTTGTTGAGAATCAGTTGTTACTGAGGTCACACCAGGACCCAGCAAAATGCCTGAGGCACAAGAGGGACCAGAAAGTGAGGGAAGGAATGCAGAGCATAGACTGGAGTAGAGCGCTAGCCCGGGGTTTGGCAAGATAGGATTTGTTGGTGACTCTGATTACAGTAGCTTCTGTGTGATGGTGGAAAGAAAACCTGCCCAAAGTGGGATAAAAAGAGAATAGGGTGTGAGGGAATGAAAGGATACTAATATTTCATAGAATTTTCCCCTAAGGTGAGTAGAGAAATGAAATAGCTGGAGAGAGACATGAGGCCAATGGAGGGATGTTTCAAAATATAGAAGAAATCGCAGCATATTTGTGTGCTGTTGGGAATGAGCCCATATTTAGGGGGAAATTGATGGTGAGGAGAAAGAAATGTTGATCACAAGGGCAAAGTCTTGGGTCTGTGATAGGGGATGTGATCTAGTGCACAAATGGAGGGTTTGGTTTTATACAGGTGTGAAAACAGAGTTTATGGGTTAAGAAGCAGGTAGCTTGAGAGATTTGGCGGTAGAAAGATGCAATGGTTGCTTTGATTTTCTCAATGAAATATTTAAAAAGTAAGTCTAAAGCTGAGTGTGAGGAAAAGGAGAGAGTGCTGAAGGTTTCAGAAGAGGTGAAAACATGTGAACATTCATCTCAGAAGTTGGAAGAGTGGGTTAGTTAGGGGGATAGAGTGAAATTGCTGGGTAGTATTTCAGGCCCACTTGAGTACATTGGTCATAAATCTAAAGAGAGACAAGTTAGACCTTTAGTGAGTTTTTCTCCAGCCCCCTTCAGCTGGTTGAGTGTTGTTGCAAAATAGGGGGAGGACTGAGTTAAACTAAAGTTGGGGTTTTGCCAAACTAGGGTGAAGGAGGAGAGAGGAGTCAGGGATTTGGGGATGATATAAAAGGAGTGGCTGTAGAGACTGATCATTGAATTGGAGAAAAAGAAGGGACTGAGGACATGAGACAGATAATGAACAATGAAAAGTGGTGGGTCCAGTGGGCTGGAGGTCCTGATGTGAGGGTCAATGATTTGTAGAGGAGAAGAAGGGAGGGTACAAAATTAACTTAGTTGCAAAAATAAGAGCAGATGTTTGAAAAAATATTTCACAAGCAGTGCAGTTATTAGTAACAACAAGGTCTAGTGTATGGCCACGGTATTGGGTGGCTGGGGGGGCGAAGGAGAAAGCAGGAGGTGAGGTAGTAAAGGGTGGAGAAGCACAGGGGTTGGATGATGACCATGACATTGGTGTGGAGGAGGTCAAGACTGCAAACATAGTAGTAGACTAGAGGAGGTGAAGAGTAGTGATATGGCAGTGAGAGAGTAGTATAGAAAGGGTGCAGAGTGAGACAGCAAATTTGAGATTAGGTCTTCAGTGACTAAGGAAGCTAAGGAGAGTGGCACGTGACTGCAATGAGGCAGGATAATGGCTGGTAGAGCTTGATGGCAGGTGCTTCAAAAATGGCAGGATTTTTGAAGGAAGAAGAAGGAAATAATTGACTGTAAATGATTGTGAGGAACATGCAAGGTGCCCAACCTCACCTCCAGGCTCTGTGCAGTGTGGAAGGAAAAACAACCTTTACTTGAGAGGCCTGCAGGGGAAGCAGTTCCACAGGAAGGAGCCTGGTTTCATAATGAGCGCACAGTTCATTGTGTGATGGAGAAGCTAAAAAGAAGTTTGAAGAACCAGGGGATTTTTCTGGTACAGACCGTAAGTTCCAGAGCACTTAGTGGAAGAGCTGAGTTGGGTGGTGGTGGTGAATAATGACTGTGAAATCATACTGGAGGATGCCCATAGCTCATCTGAGTAATGATTGGTGATCTAGAGTAGTACTTCTCAAACTTTGAGGTACCTACAGATCTCCTTGGGATATTGTGAAAATTCAGATTCAGTAGGTCTTAGGGAGAGGAGGAGGCAGGGGGCTGAGATTCTGCATTTCTAACGTGTGCCAAGGTGATGCTGAGACGGCTGATTTGAGTATCACACTTTGAGGACCAAGGCTCTATAGGCTTGCACTAGCGTGAAAGTGTCAAGGTTGGGACAGGATGTCACAGATGCATTTGATCGAGGATGTCTGGAGCTCTGGAGCCTCCTTCATTACAGAAATATTTAGTAGTTGCCACCATTTTTGGAAGATCGGTTGTTACACCTTCGATCCTCCTCTTTCCTTCTCTGAATCTGAAGCACCTGTGTTTAATACACATTTGCTCTACTAAGTGTATTGTCTTTGTTTCCTATGTGTGTGTGCATTATTCCAACAGGATCATTTGGTCCTTAGAGCCAGAAACTGTAGGGAAGAGTGCAACTTTTTTGGATCATGAGTCCTAACACCTGATTTTAATTCTCATTTCTACCATTAACTAGCTTTGAAAAACAGTGGAAAAAATCATTTACCTTTCTGATCATTTTTATATGTGAAGTGGGAGTAATCATGCCTAGCTTCCTTTTATGAAATTCAAATGAGATACTTGATATAAAAAGTCTTGAAACCTGCAAAACAATATAATAATATGATACTGCTTGTTGCAGGGCTAGTATTTCTTTGGTACATATCAGCATGGCATTCTGGCAGGCACTGGTCTGATTGACCAGTGTCCATTGCCATATCAGTGTTTAAATATTTTTAATAGAACCCCTGAATATTATGTTTCATAATTGTTATTATATATTCCATATCTTTTTACAGTGCTAAGCAGAAAAATGGGCATGGAATAGTTGTTGAATTAAAGAGTTCATGTAACAAGGTGGGTAGAATATATGAACATCTACCCCAGGACCGACTGAGTGAAAATGAAGGTAATTTCAAAAGTCGGTGGAATGAGTTATTTCTAAGGACAGTTCCGTCACTTTTGCCAGGAAGCATGAAGATGTCAGTTTGTTCCCTTAACAAATTTTAAAGTGCCCTTACCACAATTTCTTATGTTGTCTTCCTCTTGAGATTGTACCTTTCTCGTTGCTGTTGATTGATGGTTGATTCATGAAGGTGTACTCAGCTAAGGGAACACTGCTAAGCACAGCCAAGCTACGATTTTTTTTTTTGAATTTTATTTTATTTTTTTATACAGCAGGTTCTCATTAGTCATCCATTTTATACACATCACTGTATACATGTCAATCCCAATCTCCCAATTCATCCCACCCCACCACCCCCTCCCCCGACGCTGTCCCCTCCTTGGTGCCCATACGTTTGTTCTCTACATCTGTGTCTCAATTTCTGCCCTGCAAACCGGTTCATCTGTACCATTTTTCTAGGTTCCACATATATGCGTTAATATACGATATTTATTTTCCTCTTTATGACTTCACTCTGTATGACAGTCTCTAGATACATCCACATCTCTACAAATGACCCAATATCATTCCTTTACAGCCAAGCTATGATTAACCTTACCCATTTTGTTCTGGAACAGAACTCTCTGTTCCAAAATGGATTATGGACACTCAGGTCCAAAGTTCTTCAAAAATCTCCTAGATACATTAGGAAAATATTTCCTAGGTATATGGGAAAATATTTTTACAAACACAGTTTTTTCTCTGACAGTAAAAATATTTCTATTTAATTGTTTTTTCTTGGAGAGCTTGCTTTAGTGAGGATTGATTTTCCTAAGTCTCTGGAGATGAAATAAAAAGCAAGGATTTTGGAGTTCAAGCTCTGGCTCCACTTCTTAGTAGCAGTGAGATCTTGACCATTACCTAATCTCTGTAAGCCTTGGGTTTCTCACCTGTAGGACTAGGATAATTATGGTATCTTCCTCATTGGATTGTTGGAAGTGTTGAGACAATGTGCATGAAGTAAGTAGCAGAGTATTAGCCCCAAATAAGTACTAGTTCTTGTTGTTGTTGATGTCACTATTACTACTACCACTGTAAAAAAATCTAGATGAAGGGCTTGATTCCAGAATTTATTAAAAGCTGTCTAAATTCAGTGGTGTAAAACCAAACAACCCAATTAAGATGAGCAAAAGATTAAAAAAGACACTTTATAAGGTATACAGATGGAAAACAAGCATATGAAAGGACGTTCAACATCATTATTCATTAGGGAAATGCAAATCAAAACCACAATAAGATACCACTGTATACCTCTCAGAATGGCTACAATTTTGATACCAATTAACAGTATTACAATAATGGCCATAGCAAGTGTTGGCAAGGATCTGGAGCAACTGGAGTTCCCATATACTGCTGGTGGAAATGCAAATTGTAAAACGACTTTAGAAAAGAATTTGACACTTTCTTAAAAAGCTAAGCATACCACATGGCCCAATGTTGCTTCTCCTAGGTATTTTCCCAAGAGAAATAAAATGCATGTTCATGTAGTGCTTCACATATAAACATTCATATGTTCATTTATAATAGCCAACACTGGAAAAACCCCAAATTTCCATCAACAGTTGAATGAATAAACAAATTGTAGTATATCCATACAATGCAATACTACTGAGCAATAAAAATAATTTAATTACTGATACACTCACTGGTACGGATGCATCTTAGCATAATTGTGCCGAGTGAAAGAAGACAGACAAAAAGAGCACATACTGTATATTACATTTATATAAAATTCCAGAAATGCAAACTGTAGTGGCCGAAAACACATCAGTGGTTGCCTGGGGATAGAGTAAGAAGGGAATGAGGAAAGGCAGGAAAGAGGAATTACGAAGGGATGTGGGGAAATTTTCAAGGGAATGATTATGTTCATTATCTTGATTGTGTTTATTATAGTGATGGTTTCACAGGTGTATACTTTTGTTTAACTTATCAAATTTTATACTTTAAACATAGTGGTCAACTATACCGTAAAAAAGCTCTTAACAAAAAAGAACATACAGTGGCTCCCACCTCCACTGCCTTTCCTATGCTTTTAAGCCTGGAAGGCTCTCCTTAATTTGACCCCATCTTACTGATTAGCCTCATCTATTACTGAACCTCTGCTCACTGAGACCGTTTACTTCACCCCCTCCCCTACAAGGTTCCTGCCTTCCTCACCCTCTGTTCATGATATTTCCCCTATGTAGAAGGCCTACTTCTTTCTTATCCTCTTAAATATACCCCTTTTCTAGAGACCACCCAAAAACCATTTTTTTCTTTTGTTCATTAATCATACATTCACTGGGTACCTGTTATGACACAGACTTTAGATTAGGAGTTAGGCATCCTTCAGTGACGAAGACAGCCCAGCTCCTGCTCTCATGAGGCTCACAGTCTGCTCAGAGATACAGTCAGGTCAACTGCTGTACAGTTACACATACATTTAATATTTTTGGCCATTCAGCCTTTGAACACCCTTCGTGTTATGGGAGAATTCTCCTTTGGGGGTTGTTGGTGGGAAGGGGGACCCATTTCTTCCTAAAAGTGCTAGGACTGCTCCCCACTCCCCGAGTATAGGCATAGGATTTATGATTGTTAGCTAAGTGCTCCTACCTACTGAGATATTTTGAGAGAGTAAAGCAGAGACGCAAGTACAGTTTGGGTGGTGGCAGAATCAGAAGTTAGTAGCAGCAGAGCAAGCGCCCAGGGGTGCACTGGCCTGTGTCAGGGTCTCAAAGAGACCGTGCCTGTGGGGAACAATCTAGTTCTTGCCCATCTTCAGATCCTGGTTCTCCAGACTTTCTCTGGAAAGTCTTAGTCTGTTCAGGCTGCCTCTGTGTTCATGTTATGAACAAATAGCACAGACTGGGTGGCTTACAAAGAATAGAAATTTGGGCTTCCCTGGTGGCGCAGTGGTTGAGAGTCCGCCTGCCGATGCAGGGGATGTGGGTTCATGCCCCGGTCTGGGAAGATCCCACATGCCGTGGAGCGGCTGGGCCCATGAGCCATGGCCACTGAGCCTGCGCATCCGGAGCCTGTGCTCCACAACGGGAGAGGCCACAACAGTGAGAGGCCCACGTACCGCAAAAAAAAATAAAACAAAAACAAGAATAGAAATTTATTTCTCATACTTACAGAGTCTGAAAGTCCAAAATCAGGTGCCAGCATGTTTGGGTTCTGGTGAAGCCCGTCTACCAGGTTTCAGACTGCTGGCTTCTCCCTGTGTCTTCATGTGGTGGAAGGGGCGAGGGAGATCTAGGGAGCTCTTTTCTAAGAGCACTAACCCCATTCACGAGGGCTCCACTCTCATGACTTAAGCATCCACCTCCATCATTTGCTGGTCTACTCAACCTCTCTTAGTTTTAGTTTCCTGGGCACAATGATAGTGCCTACCCCATATGGCTATTGTAAGGTTTCGTTGGGGTAATCCAAGTAAAATGCTTTGCACAGTGCTTGGCATATAGAGATGCTCAATGAATGTTAGCTGTTACCAATTATTCTGGTTTACTAAGGTGGGTTGATACATATATAAAAAGCACTCCAGCCAAATGTAGTTAACCAGTGCTTACTGGAAAGCAACAGTGATCTAGAGCCTTGGAGGGTGTGTAGATCGATTGCCAAGGAGAATGTTGTTGTGCAGATTACATTATCACACAATGAAAGAGACAAGTTCAGAGGATCAAGCAAGTGAGGCAAAAATATAGTTTGCAACCCTTGAATAAGAGGCAGATCAGGAATTTAGAGTCACTGAAAAATGATACAAGTGGACTTTTACAAAACAGAAACAGGCTCACAGACTTAGAAGACATAGTTACCAAAGGGGAAGGGTTGGGGGAGGGATAAATTAGGAGGTTGGGATTAACATATACACACTATTATATATAAAATAGGTAATCAACAAGGACCTACTGTAGAGCACAGGGAACTCTACTCAGTAATCTGTAATAACCTATATGGGTATAGAATCTGGAAAAGAATAGATATATGCGTATGTATAACTAAATCACTTTGCTGTACTCCTGAAATGAACACAACATTATAAATCAACTATACTCCAATGTAAAACAAAAATTAAAAAAAAATAAGGAATTTAGATTCAACCAAATTCAAACAAAGCATAGGTAAGTAAAGCAAGCTTAGAAAGAGATTCTTTTTCAGGACAATTAACCATGCTTATTTGGGTCATAATTATGCAGATAGGAATGCTGGACCAAAAGCAACATTGATACAAATACTAAAATGGCCACTTAATTCTGATATCTGTGTTGGTCCCCATCCTGTATAGCTCTCAATTGGGTAGAAGTGAATATTGTGAAATGCAAACAGACAGTAAGAAAATGACTTTCACAGCTGAGAAGGGCATGAGAGTTGTGGTAACTGGTAGACTGAAACTCACAGAAAATACAGCTTTGCATATTCATCTCTTTTACTCTCTTTGTTAACTCATTCTTATCTTAAAACCTGGGATCTGATGGAAATTTGAATAGAAAAAAAAAAGTGTCTGGGAATTCCCTGGTGGTCCAGTGGTTAGGACTTGGCGCTTTCACTGCCAGGGCTCAGATTCAATCCCTGTTTAGGGAACTAAGATCCACAAGCCATGTGGCACAGCCAAAAGAAAAAGTGACTGAAACAGTATTATTTGTTCTCTGAAAACATATTAACTTGGTTGGTCATTTAAAGAAAATAAAGTATGGAAAGGGCTTGTACTCAGAGATGTTATCCATTGTGCAGTGGTGATGCTTTTAAAACTATCACATAGAACATTCAATGTTTAAGAAATTCAAGAATAATGGAAAATCGCTGTTCCTCTTAATGAACCAGAAAAGACCTTCTGTCACCGTGCAACTTATCTTCTTGGCACGTGGATGGACTGGCGGTGTTATCCCTGCATGCTTAATGGCACAGCAGGCATCTGTGTGCAGAGCCATTCCAGTGTCCAGAGGGTGAACAGGGGCAGTGAAGTGAAAGAGGTGGAGTCTTTTATGCAGCAGGTTTTAACTTCAGTTGTAGACTTCACTGTTGGCCAGATCCCAACTAGTGCACCCCTGCGTTAGAATCTCCCTAACTCCAAGCTTCTGCTGAGAAGTTGTACAGCAGCTGACAGCAGTGAGAATAGGAAAGGAACTGCCTGCAGCCTGGAGAAGAGTGCTACTAGAGAAAATCATTAATGCTGAGGTCAGAACAAGATCTAGAAGTTCAATGTGATTGGAGTTGCTCAGAGTAGACCATGGACTCCTCTGGGGAGCCTCTCTTCTTGCCTTTGGTTCTCCCTCTACTCCGTACATTCCTCCTTTCCTTCATTTCCTCTCCTGCACCCCTGGAGCACTAGGCACTCGAGATATTATTGCAGGATGAGTCAGACTCAATTCATTGACACCGAGGAGACCTGGAGTGGGAGTTACAACAGCACCTTCTAATGATCTAGATAACTTTGAGCAAGGGGTTTTACTTCTTGGTCCTCTAGCTTGATCTCAGTATAAATCCAGGAACTAGAGATGGTTTTTAAGGTTTACCTAATTTTTAAAGTTTACTAGTTTTAAAATATTATCACTTATTATGGGCTAGGCGTTCAGCTAAGAATGTGATTTGATTCTCATGAAAATGAAACAGGCAAGTACTATTATTGTGTCTCCTATTTTACAGATAAGGAAACCAAGGCTTAACAAGGTTAAATAAATTGAAGACAGCAAGCTAGTAAGTGGAAACCTTAGAATGAAGTAGGTGGAAAACCTAGGTGAACCCAGGAAGTCTGACTCCACACATCACCTCTTGGCTATATTGCCTTGTTTTTCGAAGCAGTGGGTTTGTTTTACAGCTGACTTGGCTAGAACTAATTGAAATTGCATAGGTTCCTGGGCTCTGGTGTCAGAATTGCGTGCGTTCTAATGAAAGCTGCATTACACTATGAGTGCCTTTGGGCAAATTACTCAACCCTTCTGAGACTATAGATACATTAATAACAAATTTTGTACTAGAAAATATTGCCATAGTAAGCTTTGCTTTACAAATCAATAGCCGTTGATTACTTGACTCCCAGAATATCGCTACCTTCCTTATTTCAGTGCCTAAAATGTCACCATTATAATGTGGGTTCCTTCGAGTAAAGTGTTATCTTTTTAGTGAGGTCCTCTTAGTAATAATAAAAATGTTGACTGGGTTGAGGGGTTATACTATGCCAGGCAAGATGTAAAGCACTTCATGTCCATTATCTCATTTATTACTCATGACAACCATGTAGGATATGCACACACAGAATATCTCCAGTAATTATTCCCATGTTAAATATGGGAAAATGAGGTTCAGAGAGATGGCAAAGATCATACAACTTATAACTGGTGAGACTGTGATTCGATCCAGACATTTCTGATTCTAGACTTATACTCGTAACCATTCTGTCATTCTGTCACCAGTAGATATGCCTGGAAGAATTAGGATAGAGTCATTATTACATAAATATGGATTCATTCGTTTCTCCTGTCATTTCCTCCACAAGAGGAAGGACTAGAACAGCTTGAAGAACACAGCTGTGTGGGAGGGGTGGCCAATTAAAAAGAGAGAGAAATGCCTTGAAAGCCGACTTTGCTGGGCTGAGGAGGGCTGGTTATGGAGATTAACTTGCCTTTCCTTGTTTGGCTTTGCTCTCCTGCTGGGACTGCTGCTGGGAGACAAGGCAACCCTGATTCCAGTTAGAATTAACAGAGGCTCAGGGCTGGGAAAGAATTTGGAGAGTGTAGTCTTCCACCCTCCTCTGCTGAAGGCACCTGCTCTAAAACAATGTAAATTGTTCATTTTCTTTCCCCTGTCTCTGCTGTACTGCCTCCTTGACCTTGAAATCACCACAGCCCTCAGGTTGGCTCTGTGTTTCAAAGCTCCTTCTTTATATCAAGTTTGACTTTCCTTTGTTTTATTCTTTTCTGTTGATCAACAAGGAAAAAATTGTGCTTGTTTTTCCATATAATAGTAAGCTATAATTGTATGTCTTTTTTTTATGAATAATCACAAGCCTTTTATTTATGGATTTACGTTTACTTTACAAAATGCCTCTGTTATCTCTGAAACCACCCTCTGGGGTGAGTGACAGGACGGTGGAGAGCACCAGCTCCGTGCAGGCAGCTGGACCTGGGCTCAAATCTCTCCTCTGTCACTTACAAGCCGTATGACCCTGGACAAGTTGTTTACTGTTCTCTGCCTCAGTTTCTTCATCTATAAAATAGGGTTAATAATGCTTATATCGCAACATTTTTTTAAATAATCCTACTTCAAGAAACAAGAAAAATATCAAATAAATGGCATAAGCTTACACCTAAAGGAACTAGAGAAAGAAGAACAAACACAACCCAAAGTTAGCAGAAGGAAAGAAATCATAAAGATCAGAGCAGAAATAAATGAAATAGAAATGAAGAAAACAGTAGCAAAAATCAATAAAACTAAAAGCTGGTTCTTTGAGAAGATAAACAAAGTTGATAAACCTTTAGCCAGATTCATCAAGAAAAAAAGGGAGAGGACTCAAATCAATAAAATTAGAAATGAAAAAGGAGAAATTACAACTGACACTGCAGAGATACAAAGCATCTTAAGAGACTACTACAAGCAACTCTAAGCCAATAAAATGGACAACCTGGAAGATATAATTGTATATCTTTTAGGAAGCAACAATCACAAATCACATATTCTGCTTCCCAGTCTTGGTTCCATCCATTGACCTAGTTCCTTCTACTCATTCTTCAGGTTTTAGGTCACACATCACTTTCCTGAAAAGACCTCCTCTCACACCTTAGATAAGGTCAATTTCCCCTGTTTTTTGCATCCACAACATCCATGGCAGCAATTACATAATGATATGTTGAATGTTCACATTTCCTCCAAGATAAATGCTCTAGTAAGGGCAAGAACTTATGGGTCTTGTTCATATATATATATACATATATATCCTGGGCACTGTGCTTATTCATTCCATTCAAAATTTTTATGGATAAACGCCCGAGTAACAATTACTCTACTTTTGAGCAAGAGAGATTCAATCCTTCTCCTGATGGATTTAGAGTCTAGTGGAGTTTTTCATCCTTTTTTCCTCAGCTTTCATCTCTTACAGCGTTACTGAATGCAAGTTTGTGTGTCTGGTGCACAGTGAGGCCAAGCAAACCGGCACATCAGAGTTCGGAGCAGAGAAAGGTTTATTGCAGGGCCATGCAAGGAGAACGGGTGGCTCGTACCCCCAAAATCCCCAACTCCCAGAAGGGTTTCAGCAAAGCATTTTCAAAGGCCAAGTGTGGGAGGGGGATCGCAGGGTATGTGATCAACTCATGCATCATTCTCTGATTGGTTGATGGTACGGTGACAGGGCAGTATCACAGGGGTTAACATTATCAATCCTTAGGCTCCTGGAGGCCTGGGAGCTATGTGCTCATGGTCATGAAGTAGTTAACATCTTCCCCTTGGGGGGTTTTCACATCTGTAAAACAACTCAGGAAACGTGCATCAGATACTGTTATCTAGGTACTTCAAAGAGGAGCTAAAGCAGAAGAGATACAGGGGAAGGATCTGCCCCAAGAAGGCCCCATAGGGTCCTGCTCAGTTACAAGAGGAATTCATATGCTGTGTGATCCCTCTGTACAGTATTTTTCTAAGTTTAAGTTGGTTCAGAGTGATGGTTCAGATGTGTGCTCACTGCCTTGATTTACTTTTTGAACTGCACTTGTCCTCATTTTGCAGATTCCAGAAACTGAGGCTAGGTAGTTCACCTGACAGTTGCACGGTAGGACTGCATCAGTGGCCTCATTCATTCATTTATTCCTTCATTCATGTTTTCAGGTCCTGCTTCCTTTTGCAGTTCTGGTTCCACTTGTCTCAGCATTTGTGATAATGAAAACTTTGGCCATGGTGTAGGGATGGGCTTTGGGGACAGCATGACTTCGGATCTATAGCATTCTGTCCCTTATTAGCGGCGTGATCTTGGGCTAGTCAATTAAACTCACCAGTTCTCAGTTTCCTGAAGAATATCAATTCATACTTCATAATTTTTTAAAAAAGCGTTAACCACGGAGTAGTAGTAATAGTAGTAGTAGCAGCAGTGGCATCACCCCCATTATTACCACCAGCAGCGTCTGGTGATTATATGATACTTCTTATGAGCCAAGAACTGTTCTAAGGACTTTACATATATTAACTCATTTAATACCACCTATGAGGTAGATGCTAGTATTATCCCTATTTTACAAATGAGGTAAAGGGGACACGTAGAGGTTAATCCTCATGACCAATGTCACCTTGCTGGTGAGACCCAGGAGAGAAACCTCAGTACCTAGGTCTGCAGCCCAAGCTCTCAACAACCTGGCTGTTAACTGCCTCTGGATAATGCATGCAGAGGGCTCAGCACTGTGCTCAATACAAGGTGTGTCTGTCTGGCTAATACAGGTTTATGACAACTCTGAATTAGTTTGCCCCACTTTTCCTAGGAGATCTCATCAGATAAGAGAAGCACTGTGAAACTGAAGCACTGATTATCCATTCTCAGGCTCCAATGAGCCCTAAACTCAGGCTTGTACCAGCTCTAAAGGGTCAGATTGACAAAATAAAAGGAATAAATAGGTAAAGAAAGGAGTAAGGCATGGACTCTAATGAGGGGAAATGAGCTTTTGATGTGAAAACTGTCTGCAAGATAATAGAGTTGATTCCTGGGTCTTCCCTACAAGTCCCTTGGCTCTGAAAACAGCAGAACTGTCCATCAGTGTCAGTGACTAAACTAGTCAGCGCCCTCTTGGTGCCAATCATACCAAGAGCTCTGAGAATTTTCTCTTGAAAAGAAGGCAAACCTACCCTATGTTGACAGGCTCCCACTTGGCATTTTAGGTATTTCTTCAGAGTGGAGTAAGGAGGATTTTCTGTGCATTCAAACCTCAATTGCTGATTCTTTGTCTTGTACAGGAGATGAATCCCTTTCCTGCTCCCCTGTGTCATCCCTGTAACTTTGCCCCTCTCTCTTTCTAGATTTTTTCCCCAGGCTGCTCTCCTTCTCTTTAAGAGCCAGCCCAAGTGCCAAGTTGCATTTTCCTCATTCATTCATTCACTCATTTATTTATTCAAGAAATATTTACCTATCCTGTGTTAGGCCCTGGGGGAAGATACAAGAGAGAACAAAACAAGCATGGACCCTGCCTTTTAGGTCACATTAAGGAATTTAGGTTGTAGGTTCAAGGGGAAGACTTTAAAGGGTTTTATGTGGGGATTGTGATCAGATTTGCATTTTGAGAAGATGACTCAGGGCGTGTGTGGCAGATGGATTGAAAGAGTCAAGAGTAGATGCTATTAGGAGTCTGGGATTGACATATACACACTCCTATATATAAAAACAGGTAACCAACGAGGACCTACTATATAGCACAGGGAACTCTACTCAGTATCTCGTAATAACCTCTAATGGAAAAGAATATAAAAAAGAATATATATATATTTTTATATATATATTATATATATAACTGAATCACTTTGCTGTACACCTGAAACTAACACAACATTGTAAATCAACTATTTCAATAAAAATTTTAAAAAGTGTAGACGCTATTATAGCAACAGGCAAGAGTTGATAGAAATACCTTATCTCCAAGCTTCATATTTTCTCCTTCTCTCATGAATCCCCTGACATCTTAACATTTCTTCCTGTAATCCATTAAATCCCATACCTATGGCATCCTGCCTGATGAGCTGGGCAGCAACTTGCTGAGGGTCCATGTCTGATTATTATCCTCCATGCCCAGCATAGAGCCTTATACACATTAATGCTCATTATAAAGAGTCTGAATCTCAGAATTTCAGAGTTGAAAGGGCTCTTAGAGGAAATCTAGTTTGATCACTGTAGTTTTGCAAAGCCCAGACAGGTTAAGCAATTTTCTCAAGATCACACATTAAATTAACGATAGAGATTAGATTTAAAGTCAACATTCTGAGTCCAGCTACAGTTTGTGAATGGTTCAAGAAATTACTGAATAAAGACTTCTTTTCTCTTGTTCAGAGTTGGAATCCTATATGAAATAGGAAAGGAACTAGGGCTTTGAGAAGAAAACAATAGAAAGAGAAGGTATAGAGTTAAAAATGAAATAAATGTACTCACTTGCTCCTCATACAAGATCGGTTTATATTCTGGTAACAGTGAGGAGGTCTAGTATTTCTAGACTGAGCAGGTCTCAGCCAGGGGACCAGGGAAAGAGACCATGTAACCCTTTGGGCAAAGTCTGGGGAGGGTCCATCTGACACCTTCGTGATAAAGAAAAACCTCCTTTTTGTCCTTCTTTGTCACAAATGTTTTCTCTCTTTCTCCTCTCAGGCTCATCCATGCACACAGTTCCTTTCTTTAATATGGCAATGTTTTCTTTCATGCTTACGTTTTGATTTTTATGTACAATAAAGTCAGCCTTTTCAATGTGAATGTCTTTGGATTTGGGAACAAACATTAGATTTTGAGATCTAGCTATCCCATTACAGGTAAGGTCTTGGTTAAATATCTAAGTCACTCTGAGGATTAATTTCTTTATCTCTAAAATCTCTAAAATTATCTTAAAAGTGATAATTAGCTGATACAGCCATTGTCAGGCCTATATATACTAAGTCAGAGTTTTTCTTAACTTGGTCTGTAGACCTGCCTCAGAGTCTCATGCAGGTGTTTGATAGAAATGCATATTCCTGGGCCCTGCTCTAGACCTCTCCATTTAGAATCTCTGACGGTGGGCTCCCAGAGCAGGCATTTTATCCAAGTGATTCTCATATGCATTTAGGTTTAAGAACCACTAAATGATTTGGAAAAGTGCTTTATACAGTGTAAGGCATTGTATAAATGCAGTCTTAAGAACACTTACTTTTGTACCCAAATTGTCCTGGTCTTTGCTCCTCTTGGCTCAAAAATCTCTCTAGAGAACCACCTCTACAGGGGGCAGCATCTAAGTAGTCTAAGGACGCATGGATGAAGGCAAATATCTACCTGACTGGTAATTCTGTAGTTTGCTTAAGGCTTGACTCACCAGCCTTTTAAGAAAATCATGTCATGTTGTTGAGTGTGTATAATAACTGGATGGGGATTCAGGCAGGAAGATTGAGACACATTGCTGAACAAAGGAGGAAATCTCCGCAGCTGGAAAGAAGAAAATGAAGTTGAGCACAGTGTTCCATACAAATGTAAGGCCTGTTATGCAGTATTTTAAATGTCTTATGTGCTCACACACAGAAAGTAAAGAGGAAATCTATACCTTTATCATCTCTTAACTAGATTTATATTAATCCCTCAATTATTGTCTAGTTGGGTAACCTTTCTTGTATCTCCTTGTACCTCATAGTGGGAAAGGAGAACCCAGGGTAAATCATTTCCTTGCCCCCAGCAAGAGGCTGTTGGCTTTGTTGAAGTGGGCTATGCTTCACGTGATGGCAGTGAGCAGAGTACCTCGGTGGGAGCTGCCATCACCTGGTCCAGCACTGCCTTTCTCTTTAGGGAAGTATTGACCTCAAGATTTGCCTGAGTTTTATGCTGCATGAAAACCCAGGTTATTCCCAGACGGACTATCTGAAAGCTCAAGAGATAGCCATATGGGGTTTAATAGCCGTTGGTTAGAAACTCTGACTCTAAGATCTACTTTTGCGTTTTGAACTTTTTAAAAATGCATTTTCACTAAAGAAATTAGATTGTTTTCAACAAGCAGAAGAGTAGAACAGGGAAAGCTATAAAATAGCTGGGATTTATGGTCTAGCTCAGAGGTGATTTTTTTCAACTCAACTAGGCTGAAATTACTGCAGTCTTCCCCTTAGAGATTCTTCAGAATTTATTTTCAATTTAGACTGTGTACCTGTAAAAATAGGATACAGAATGATCCTGCAGTTTCTGAAGAAAAGTCTGGAAACCTAGACTGTGCCATGCTTATAAACAAATTCAATTATATTTGTTATAAAGTCTTGCTTGGATTGAGACTCCAATTTTCCAATCGCTTTACCCAGGAGCTCTATTATTAACTCTTTATTTGGTGTGTCTTAATAGACACCCCGTGCAGCCTTTAAAGATACTTTTAGGTGGAGTGTAAAAGAAGAGTAGTTATGAGGAGACCTGATTTTTAGTTTTGATTCTGCTTTTCTGTATATTTCTTCATAATGAAGTCATAACCTCTTGGGCCATAGCTTTCTCATCAATGAAATGAGAGGAGGTTGAACTAGATCCGTATTTCTGAACTGGTATTTCCTAGAACACCTAAAATACCTGAAACTAATCGCATGCAGGAATCAACAATTTAGATATTTTTAATATGTTGTATATCCCCTAACTTGATTTCAGAATTAAATATTCAGAAAATCTGTAATATCACAAATTGTGGAGCACATGTATGCAAAAGCTTGTTATTTGATTGCTATTGAAGGGACTGAGTAAGAATGAGATCTAGGTTTGCAGAAAATTACTGTGTAACCTTGGGTGTGTCATTTGCACTCATTTTCTGTCTCAGTTTTCTCATTTGTCATTTACTCCATCAACATCCTGTGACTCTCCTGAGAGTCAAATTAAGTTTGAACACATCTAATCTCTCTTCATCATGTTATTTTGATAACGATGTGCAAGCAGGCCTGCAAAAAAATGAAACTTCTAAGGAACTTTACTTTTATTATGAGATTTTATTGGGATGGTAAGTTGAGATTGAATCAGTGTAAAAAGAGGAAAGTGACAAGATGCACTAACTCTCTTCTTGTCCCAAACAGAGTAAGGTCTGGAGTGGCAGATTGGTTTCATCTGTAGGGCCGATTCTAGTAGATTCCAGTGGCTGTTGAATGTGAGGAAATCTAAGGGGGCTAGGTGTAAGGGCTGGGATCTGTGAGCCATGCCTGGCATGTAGCCTGGAGTGGGACATAACAACATGTCCTCCACACATCGGCTCACCTGCACTTGACATGTCCACCTTTTTGAGAGGATACATACCCATAGATAAAGTTGATCCAGAGGTTGTGATATTCTGTCTGTTAGATGTGTCTTTGGAGCATCTGGAAAGTCCTCAGGCAAAAACAGTGAAAAAGATGAACCCAGTCAAAATTGGCATCTGTGAGAAACATGTATACCATGATAGAAATACATGTGCTTTGGATCTATTCCTCTTTTTATCCTAGAATTTCTTGCCTATTTTTTCTTAGGCTTGAAAGTTTTTTCCTGATTTCTGTCTTTCATGGTCCAGTTCATGTCCCAGCCTTTCCATGAAGCTCTTAGAGGAGATCATAGCTTAACTTTCCCACACAGGCAAGATGTCTCATGGCATCTTACACAGGGATATTCACAGAGTAAGTCAATAATTGGATCAACCAATAGATGAATCACTAGCTATACTATAAGAAATACATAGTATATTATACATAACGTAAATATATGTTAACAATATAAGAAGTCTTAAATAGATGGTTAATGTTGATCTTATTTTTAGTTGAGTTTATTTTTAAAGAAAATATAGAGAAAAGTGAGCAAGCAGAAGGATCTTATTGTTGTCCAAATGGCTTTATTTTTCCTGAGTCCTAAAAAAGTCCACAGTCTGCAAAAGAGAAAAATAGCTTCACAAAAAGGGATGAATGAGGACTTTCCTGAGCCTCATCAGGAAATGCTGACGCATAGAGTTTGCTAGTTAGGCAACATACCATTTAGAGATCAGGGCAGGAATCTCTTAGCACAGAAATGTGGTTACCCAGAAAATTACAGTTGTGTAATCAGTTTTTGTGTTAAAAAACTGGAGTCAGGAAAGCAAAATACTTCAAACAGAAATAGGTCAGATAACAGATTTTGTTTTAAAAATCATTTTCTGATCTTAGAGAGAATTGCTGCATTGACTCAGACTGGACCTCTGGCGGAATAATCAATCAATTCCACATGGACCAAATGTACTCTCTTCCCTTCTACTGAGCGAGTTAGCGTGTGCATCCTGACCTGTCCACTTTGCTTCTTTATGTGTGTTTGTGTATATGTGTGTGTGTGTTTATGTTGACTTTCCTCCTCTAGAATATGAGGATAATAATAAGTACCATGTAGGACTGTTGAGAGAATTTGATGAAATAATGTAGGTGGATGTGCTTTGTAAACTAAGAATATAAAATACTGTATAACTATATTGTATTATTATAGCTTTTCTCATTTGAGTGTGGATTAAATAGAATACTTTTCACTTGGGAGAATATAGACGAAATCAGGGAAAAGAGTGGTTATAATGGATAATCTAGTTAAGCGTGAAGGGGGAGAGAAAAACTTATAGTTTAGCAGGTTTCTTTTTTAACCTATATGAAGTTGATTGGTTTGTATAACAGAGTACCATCTGTTAGAATGTTCCAGTAAAGAGAAGAAACATGGAATAACCCTTCTTTCCTTTTCCCCTTGCCGAAGACCTAAAGATTTGTTTAATACTTTTTTGAGCACCTAATATGTACCAGGAGGTGTTTTGGATACTAGGATATGATGGTGAACAAGACAGCTAAAACTTCTATACTCTTTTCAGTGGTGATGAGAGAAAGGGGGGATAATAAATGAATTAATTAATAAGATACTATCAAATATTGATAAGTGCTATGAAGAAGCAAATAAATTGATGTGATGGAGCATGGCTCCAGTAGGGGGTGTGGTGGCCATGAGAATCTCTTGCTCTGAAGAACATCATTGACTGATGGCCTCATCTGCTGCACCCAGAATCCACTGCCACGTTCATGCTGGGGTTGCACTTTCCAAGGGCTGCTCCCCACCAGTCACTCATCATGGTGGGGGTACTAATGCTGGCCCATTGCTGTAGGATGAAGGACTCTTCCAATGGTGACTATGGCTTGAGAACTTGACATCAGCCTTGCCAAAACTCTGTTAGAACTGTAGCATGGGCTAAGATGCCTCTTACCCAAACCTCCTTCCTTTCCTTTCTTCTCACAGGGGTCAAACTTACATCACAGTGTGATGGCTCCCCCAGCTCCCTCACAGGCACGTCTCCCAATACATCTCTTACATGTCTATCTCTTGGTGCCTGCTTCTCGGAGGACTTCAACTAACTCAGGGGAGGAGTTGGTAATTTCAGTTTGTGTCAGCCAATGCCTGTTGGAGGAGAAGATGGCTGAGGTGAGCTCTGGAGGAAGAGCATTTCAGGAAGACAGAACATCAGGGGCGAAGGTTATAAAGCATGTGTGTGATTGGCATGTTCAAGAAACAGGGAAAAGGACAACGAGCTGAAATGTGGAGAGTGAGGGAAGGAACGTTAGGAGGGAATTTCAGAAAGGAATGCAGGGAACAAATCACAGAGGATCTTGTAGGTCATGTTGATAAAGTTGGGTTTTATGTTAAGTATCATGGGAAACCACTGGAGCATTTTGAGCTGATGAGTGAGTGAGATGGTCTGAGAGAGAAAATACTTTCTACAGCTGTATACTCTGCAAACATGTAGTCCTTTTGACATAGAAGACAATGGGTACCTGCAGTGAGGTTTTCTCTCTCTGCCTTAACCACCACAACCTCTTCTTCCCCCTACTTCTTCAGTCTGGGAAGGGGATGGAAGAAGGTAAGTTTTGACCTTGATGACTGGGAGAGTTGAGAAAAGCATACCACACTGCCTTTATCCAAAGACTATATACCTTTGACATTCCTCTTCTCCAGATCAAATTAGGGGGAACAGTGTCAGATTGGTCAGTCTGTTTACTATTCGAAAGTCTTTAATTCAATCTTTACAATATCTTGCTGGGTCTGAGATTTTGTTTAACAACCCCCCATCTCTCTTCATGCTTGCCTAATCTTGGATTTTAGATCTTTATTTTTCTCTTACAGATCTGTCTGCACGCAGTACTTTTCGATCCTCATTTCATTTGCCCAGACAGGACTTTGGGTTGTCTATACCCCTTTTCCTGATAGAAGGCATTCTTTCATGTATACAAGACATTCTTTGTGATGTCTAACAAATGTAGTTGAACTTCGGTCACTTAATACTGTATTGACAGTGTTCCCCAACCCTTAAGGACATGCTTACATATACAAACTTTTGCCAATAGTATGACCTGTGGCTGTGGGCATGTCTTGGGAGTCAGCCCTTATTGAGCTGCATTCTCATATCTCAGGGAAGTGATCACTCACTCTATAATGAATTACTTATTAAGTGGCCATCATGGGCCAACCTCTGACCTAGGTGATGGGGATACAGGGGTGATGACCTGAATATACACAGTCCCTACTCGTGAATCTTCGTATTTGGTAGAACGGAAAGAGTGTGGATGAGAAAGCCTGAGCATGACATCTGCATTCAGAACTTTATAGCTGTTGTGCTTTGGGCAAATTCCTGACACTTTTTTCATCCTAAAGCTCCTCACCAGTTAAACAGGGATACTAATAAGTCCCCTGTTGCTCCTAGGGAGGTTGTAAGGGTCACATGAAATAATAAAACATTATAGCTGTGCGGCACATTAGATTCTTATTTGTTTTATTTTGTTTTGAAGTAAATTTTTTAGAACAGTTTTAGATTCAGAGAAAAACTGACAAGATAATACGGAGTATGTATTCTGTATGCTTCTGTACACAGCTTGCCCTATAATTAACATCTTACATTAGTATGGTAAACTTGTTACAAGTAATGAACCAGTATTAATGGATTATTGTTAACTACAGTTTGTACTTTATTCATATTGTATTAGGTTTTACTAATGTCCTTTCGATGCTCCAGAATCCCATCCACCGTGTCGCATTACCTTTAGTTGTCACGTCTCCGTAAGTTCCTCCTGGTTGTGAACATTTCTCAGACTTTCTGTGTTTTTTACAACCTTGAGAGTTTTGAGCAGCACTGGTCAGATACTGGTATATTATATGATGTCCCTCTATTGGAATTTGTTGTTTTCCTCGAGACTATGATTATGGATTTTTTGGAGGAAGATCACAGCCATAAATTTGCATTTTTATCACATCATATTCAGGCTGCATACTATGAACATGATTTATGACTGTCGACGTTGCCCTTGATCACCTGGCTGAGGTAATGTTTGTCAGATTTCTCCACTGTAAAGTTATTTCTCCCCATCCCCTCCTTCCCTACTGTACTTTTTGGAAAAGAGTCTCTATACACACTCACTTAAGGCGTAGGGAGTTATCTTTTACCTCCCTGAGGGCAGAGTATTTACACAAAGAATTTGGAATTTTTCTGCATGGGAGAATTGTCTCTTCTCCCGGTCTATTTATTCAGTCACTTACTTATATCAGCATGGACTCATGATATTTATTTTATTGTTTGGGTTATTTTCCAGTACAACTTTAAGTTTTTCTCAGACTGTTTCAGCTTTGGTCATTGGTTGGCTGTTGTGTTCCTTTAACATACCCAATCATTGTGGCTTCCTTCCTTCCTTCCTCCCTCCCTTCCTCCCTCCCTCCCTCCCTTGCTCTCTTTTTTCTCTCTTTCTGTCTCTCTCTTTCTCTCTCTCTCTCTCTCTTTCTTTCTTTCTTTTCTTTCTTCTCTCTTTCTCTCTCTTTAGCACTTTCTTTTACTTTCTGGCACTGCAAGATGTTCCACATTCATCTTATATATTTACTTTACTGCCTGAGTTGTAGAGTTTGTCATTTCTACAATGAGCCCTGGTTCCTGTTACTGGAGAATGGTATTAGAAAAAAAGATCAGCATCCGTTTTTTATCCATTCATTTATAAAGGACATTTTGGTGGCTTCCCGTTTTGGGAGATTATGAATGAAGTTACTGTAAACACTTGTGTGCAGGTTTTTGTGTGGCAATTGAGTGTTTGAGGCATTTTTAACTTCATTTTTTCATTTTGATTTTCAGAACATTTGGGGGTAGGGTAAATGAAATAACATCATACCTGTGTTACACATTGGAAAAGACATGGAAAAGATGAAGTTCTTGCCTCAATTTGTACAACTGGTAAAAGGCAGAGCTCAGACATGAAGGTAAATCTTCTAACCCCAAATCTCTGTTCCTCTATTAATTCATAATTCATGTATTATCTAGCTCTCAGTAAATTATTTGAGAAAATAATTGAAAACTCTTATATACTACCCAAATGTTAGTTATTTTATTAAACCAGGGCTTCTTCTTCTTGTTGTTGTTGTTTTTGATTGTCTTTGTCACTACATCCATCCCCCCTACAAAGCACAGACAATGAAAGAGTAATCTGCTATAATATAAATTAAAAAGGGAAATACAAAGGTCACCCCTATTCTTTGCTACTTTTCATTTTATTGCTTTACTTAGAGAATGCTGCTAAGACACCTGTTCTTCATGTTTTGTCATTACCCTTTATTATCCTTTGCCATTGCTTTCAATAATTTTGGGTGGTGTATAAAATGTATTTTAAATTAATAATTTAAATTAATAATCATAATTTTTAATTAAAATCATTATATGTAGCAATTGCACATTTACCATATACTAGACACAGGGCTAAGCCATTCACTTTCTTCCTTTGTTCCTCACAACCCTCAGAGGTAGCTTCTATTATTATCCCCATTTTTCAGATGAGGAAACTGAGGTTCAAGGAAATTATGTAATTTGCCCAGGAACCTGCAGTTAGTAAGAAACAGGAATAGGGCTCAGGATCTGCTGAAGTATTCTGTTTTTCACATTTTATTAATGATTTCCAGAGATGCATTACCTTCAAAAGCAGAGTAGTCATATTAGAGATAAAAACTTGATATTGAGAGCATGGGAGAAGGAAAGCTACTGTGGGGGTATGGCAATGCCACTGGACCCAGAGTGGCAAACCAGACAAGGGTGTCCTGTAAACACAGTTACTGAACAAAAGAAGTTGAACGTAAGGAAAGAGGAAATATAGTATTTCCCCCTGGTGGCACCGTCTAATAAGAACAGCCGTTGCTCTGGGGTACTGGCCCATTATGTTAAAGTGATAATGGTGCAATTAGCTCTTTCTTCATTTTCCCATGTTAACCCAGGGGTAAAATGGCACACTGAGCAAATATACTAAATTACATTAAACTTCGTGTTCAATTTGAAAATCTTAGCTGCTGGCTGCAGAGAGATTAGCAGGCTCTAGCAAATTGTGTGTGTGTGTGTGTGTGTCTTGTACTTCACCTCCGCCTTAATGAAAAACCTTAGCCATAGCACTGATTGTTTTTATCAGATGCAACACAAGTTCTTGCAGGCAACTCTGAGTTGGCACTGTGAGGTTTCCAGAGAGAACGCTTGGCATAGGTTAGTAGAGTGACGCTTATGTAATAACCAATAAATATTTCTTGGGAAGAATATTAGGATAGTGCTGGGCATAGTGCTGGGCATAAGGATGATGGCCATTTATACCAAGAAAAAAGTTTGCCTCTGGGATCCTGGTCTAGTCAGCATCACTGGCATTATGAAGGCAGTGCTAGTCAGGAATTCAGAAGTGGGACCCCAGTGTTTTGGTACCCTATCCCTGCAGAAATTCAGCTGGCTTTCAGCTCAGTGATGATCAGTGAGCTCCAGAATTTGCTAAGTGTTTCTAACATGTCGCTCTGTTAATCAAGCAAAACTGGGGAGACTGAGGTCTTTGGCCTATTAAGGTCACATTTATACGTTTGACAAATTTTTACCGATGACGTATACTATGTATCAGACACTGTACTATGTTCTGGGTTCATGAGGAAAAATAAGAAACAATTCTAAACTCAAGAAAATCACAGAGTGGGGTTGAGACAGACAACTATATAATAATGTATGAAGTATAATGAATACTACTTCACACATTATTATAAAAAAGGAGGGCCATATCAATTTATTGAAACATTGCTTTATTGTGACCTTTTCCAGCTACAGGAGACCAAAAATGTATGTGTGTGTGTGTGTGTGTGTGTGTGTGTGTGTATGTGTGTGTGAGAGAGAGAGCCAGGGTGAGGGCATCCCCTTCCCACACGCATAGAAGCCTTTGAGCCTGCTGTTTTGTCAAGGATTTGATAAACAGACAAACAAACAAACAAAACTTGTTTTTCAGGACTACAAATGAAAGTTGCCAGAAACAGAGTGGAACTGGCCTGTCCCAAAGAAAAGAGGTTTAGCTCCTCCTAGAATGAGTCGATAGGGCAATGAAACCATGTGTGTCTAAACTGTACTGCTGTGTCTTTCCTCAAAGCGCCCAGAGAGGAGATGGGACCTCTGTTGAGGTTATACACTGGGTGGGGATGGGAGGTATCTAATGAATATTACAAGGTGAACCTACATTTAACACTGGACCATCTTCACATAGATCAGATGGTCATGGACAGTGAGCAATGTAATGGCAGCCATAATGGACTGAAGACCAGAGCTATCTTTTCTCTATTTTCTTGGTAACATGTAAGTACCCCCTCGCTTACCAACACCTCAATGCATAAATGATACCACAGAGGTGGTACTCAATTGTGACAATTTAAAAATTTTTTCCATCCTGACATTTGAGGGTTTGAAGTTAAATTATTTTTTTAATTAAATTAAATGTAAATATAATTTAATATAAATATTAAGTTGAGAAAGTAAGAGTGTAACATTTAAAAAAAATAAACTCTTTGTTTTGGAATGACTTTAGATTTACTAAAAAGTTGCAAAGATGGTGCAGAGAGTTCCCATAATCCTTTACCTAAATTTGTATCACCTGGTAAATTTCCCCTAATGTTATTGCCTTATATTATCTTAGTACATTTGTCAAAACTGAGAAACCAACCGTGACACATTATTATTAGCTAACCTCTAAATTTTATTTAGAGTTCACCATTTTTTCCATTCATGTCCTTTTTCTGTTCCAGGAACCAATCCAGGATATGGCATTGAGTTGTCATGTCCCCCTAGTTTCTTCTGGTTTATGACAGTTTTTCAGACTTTTTTTTTTTCTTGACCTTGACAGTTTTGAGGAGTACTAGCCAAGCATTTAGTAGAATATTCTGCAAATTGGGTTCATCTGATCTCTCTCTCATGATTAGTCTGGAGTTATGGGTTTTTGGAAAGAACACCACAGGTATAAAGTACGTTTCTTACCACTTCATTTCAGATGTTCATGACATCACGGATACCAACCTGATCACTTGGTTAGGAAGTGCCTGTCAGATTTCTACAGTCTATAAAGTTACTATTTATCCCTTTCACCTGCAGTCACTAAGTTCAGCCCATACTCAAAATGTGGGAGAGATGGAGAAGGCAGAGGCCTTCTGGAGGGAGTGTTTCTACATGAATTTGGGATTCTTCTGTAGGGAAGATTTGTGTCTTCTCTCCCATTTATTTACTTAACTGGTCATTTATTTATTATATCAGTATGAATTCATGTGCTATAGTCTGAATGTGTCTCCCCCAAACTCATATGTTGAAATCCTAACACCCAAAGATGATGGTATTAGGAAGTGGGGCCTGAAGGAGGTTCTTAGGTCATGAGGGCAGAGCCCTCATGAATGAGATTAGTGCCTTATAAGGAGACTTCAGAGAGATTCCTAGCCCCTTCTACCATGTGAGGAAACATTAGGAAGATGCCAGCTATGAACCAGAGAGAGGGCCCTCACAAGAGCATGACAACGCTGATGACCTGATCTTAGATTTCTAGCCTCCAGGGGTGTGAGAAATAAATTATTGTTGTTTATAAGCTACCCAGTATGTGGTATTTTGTTGTGGCAACCCTAATTGGCGAACATCGTGTACATTTAGTTTATATTCTGTGTTATGATCCAATATGCTGTTATTGATATTGTTGCATAAGTTTTTCCAGCTCTGGTCATTGGGAGTTCCACTGGTTTAGTTCTTGTGTCCCTTTGAAATGTCCTCATTGTTCTATTTCTTGAGCATTTTCTAACTTCCTGATACTACCAAATGTGTCAGGCTTAACGTTTAATTTCCCTGCCATGACCCTAGAATCAGCCGTTTCTTCAGGGAGGCTTGGTTTATTTTATTGGAGGATGGTATTTTGAAACCAAGGTCTGGGCCCTGGGAATGATGGTTACTACTGGGGTGACATTGCTTGGTAGAGCTTGGTAGTACATGTACATATACTAACCCATGCACTTATCTACTATTGTTTCCGTATCTGTCCATCTATGTATGTATATTAAGCTAAACACAAATTTATATTGACGTACTACAAGGTTATTTCAGCCTTCTATTCTTGTTTATCAGTAAGTTTTCTTTCCAATAATGAGGATTCTGGCACCTACCATCCATCATCCATTTACTTGTTTGTTCGACCCCAGTATACATATAAAGCAGTTTCATATGTCTGCATGATAAACAACTTTGACAAGTAGAATATATTGCTTATGTACAATTCCTTTTTTCTTTGTCCTTACAGTTTCCAGTCTAAACACAATTTCCAAAATTACTTAGGTCATTTCTATTTCTCTCTACCCCCATAGTGCAGTTATATCGTATATTTGTAATATAGTTAGATTAATGTTTTCACAGTCTGAATTTTATCTTGTGATCCCCTGACATTCTAGTTAATTTTTATTTCATAATTTGTGTATATCAATGTTTACTCTTTGTGATGTAAAGTTTTATGAATTTTTACAAATGCATGGAGTCATATGTCCAACACTGCAGTAGCATATAGAACAATTCCATACAATTTCCTCTGAAGGATACAATAAGTTAATATTTTATGCAACTTAGTGTAAAATAAATTTATCAGATCTTCCTGAGACAGATACTGTATGTTGGCTCATTCTACACCTATCCGACCCCTCTTTATCCTAATTCCTCTTCTTTGTCTTATTTATAACCTTAGAGGCTGGATACCTTATTATATCTATGTCTATATCTATAGCTATATCTTTATCTAGTTTATATCTATCCTAAATCGATGCCTCCCTTGCAGCTAAGTGTGGCCAGTAATACAGTTGTTGCCCTTTGGCTGTTTACACATCTCTCATTACTTCTCTGTCTGCCTGCAATATGGACTTGCTGATGTAGATGTTGGCTCAAGGTTCAATAACCATTTTAAGACAACGAAAACAAAAACTAGAGCAAAAACTATAGGAAGAGACTGGTTTTCTGACGGCATCGTTGTGCTTTTGTACAAGCCCTGGGCAACGTATCCCCATTCTTTTCTTGCATGGGATAAATAATCTCCCATGAATTTAAGCTACTATTGTCTTGCTTTCTGTTGCTCACAGCCAAACACAATCCTAAGCAATACACACTTCAGTGATATATATGAGATACTCTGGGACATTAGAGAAATGAATAAAGATGCCTGGCAATTCAGTAAAATAACTTTTTGTCTTTAATTAACAATGTTGAGTCCTTATTAAATGAAAAATACTATGCCAAACCTTTCTATAGATACAAAGATGCCTTAAAAGGAATCTTACATATGGCACAAATGAACATGTCTACAAAACAGAAATAGACTCAGATATAGAGATCAGACTTGTGGTTGCCAAGGGGGAGGGAGGGAGAGGTATGAACTGGGAGTTTGGAGTTGGTAGATGCAAACTATTACATTTAGAATGGATAAACAACAAGGTCCTACTGTATACCACAGGGAACTATATCCAATCTCCTGGGATAAACCATAATGGAAAAGAATATAAAAAAAAGAATGTATATATGTGTATAACTGAGTCACTTTGTTGTACAGCAGAGATTGGTACAACATTGTAAGTCAACTATACTTCAATTAAAAAAAAAAGAATTTTCTGCCACAAAGAAGCTTATAATATAAGATAGTCAATGTAGTGTATATTCAAGAGAGCTCTGCACTTAGAGTTGAGATCTGGGTTCAAAATATGCCTTTTAATTAGCCATGTAACATACCTCATTTATTGATTTATTGCTATGGTTTATTAACTAATTATGTATTAGATATCAATCACTTTGTGCTGAGATCTTTAAATAATACACCTGATCTTTACAACTGTAAGAAGTAAAACTTAACATTATCCCCCATTTTTCAGGAAACTAAGGCTCAGAGTAATAAAATGAGCATTCAAGGTCACACGGTTAGTGAACAGCAGAGCTGGAATTCAAATCTAGGGCTGTCTAATCCCAAACTTTTCAAGCCTTAATGTCCTTATCTGTAAAGTGCCTGTTGCTATATCTTTCCTTCCTGCCTCAGAGAGTTTTTGTCAAGGCTGAAAAGAAAATGAAACTGGGGGTTGGAATTACTTTTTTCTTTGAACCATAAATTACTGTAGAATTATAAAGTATTACAACCATACCTGGCACATGAAATATACTAAAAAAAATGGATTTATACTAAGAAATGTAAGATAGGCTACAAAGGGTGTATTGTACAACACAGGGAAAATAGCCAATATTTTGTAATAACTATAAATAGAGTGTAACCTTTAAAAATTATATCGAAATTTAAAAATGAATTTAAATGAATAGTGGGGATAAATAGATACATATGTGACCAATTAGCTCTAAGTCAAGGTAGAGACTGTGATATGTGGAACAAAGGAAAGAGAAAAAGAAGGAGAGATTAATTCCAAAGTTGGGGATCTAGGAAGACTTTATGGAGGTGATGGCGATTCAATTGCATCTTCAAAGATGGTTAAGACTTTGAGCATCTGTGAGGACCATTAAGTGAGCATCAGGTCTTTGCGATCATTTCCTCATCTCCGGCTACATCAGAGTCATCAATGACATGAGCCACTTCTCATCCCTCTTTTCAGTGCTCACTGTACACAGAACAGGCCCTGGGCATTGTGTGTGCTCATGGTGTTTTAGTCACATTATTTTGATTGGGGATGTTTTTGTTCGGCAAGATTTCTTAGTTTCTTAAGGACAAATCGGTAATAGTTGACTTTCTAACTTTTCAATTTAGAAACTCTGTAAGTATGTCTCCTAGAATCTCAGGAATCAAATCCCAGTTCTCAGACAGTTCAGACACTACAAGAACTTCGAGACATTTTGTGAAGTGCTGTGTTTATCCCAGAACAAAATGGTGAGAAATGTGATCAACAAAATAGAAAATACAGGTTAAGTTTAGACTCTTACATTATATCTGTGTTGTGTTAGTTCTAGCACTTTTGGGTAGAGGGCATCCAAATACGTGAAGAGAATAGGGAAAATCCATGGAACTGAATGGTCCTATTCATTCATGCATCCGTTTTGCAAAATGAGTGTCTACTGTGTGTCATGCACTGTTATAGGCAATAAGGATACAGCAGTAAACAGAACAAAGTCTTGGTGGTGGGGTACATTAGTACCAAATAGCTGGCTATTTTTCTCTTAGTCCTCGTCCCTCACCCCCACCTTACAAAGGCTCTTTCCGAATCATACTTAGTGCCCCTATACAGTTGGCTTTATTGAGAGTAAGAATCATGGTTCTTTATATCTGGTTATCTGGTTATCTCATTGTGCCTAGCACAGAGTATTGTGCTGTCTGTGTGTGTGTGTGTGTGTGTGTGTGTGTGTGCGTGATGTAGGGACAGTGGGGAAGAAGCATGGAGGGGTGAAAAAATTGGGCTGTGGAGTCACACTGAAAAGAACACTGGATCCAAACCTTTATTTAATGATGTTCACTTACATTTTTCTTGAGTGGCTACTATATGCTAGACACTGTGCTAGGCACAGGAGTTATAATAGTGACTTCTGTAAGACAGGCTTGGCTCTTCTCTCACAGAGCTCATACTTCATTGAGCAGAGACAGAGAATTAAATGAGTGTGCTAGCTCTGGTTCTCTGAGAAATAGGCATCAAGAGACTTATTGATACACACTACTAAATGCAAAATAGATAAACAACAGGTGCCTACTGTATAGAACAGGGAACTGTATTCATTGTCTTGTAGTAACCTGTAGTGGAGAGGAATCTGAAAAAGTATGTATGTATATGTCTGTATATCTGGATCACTTTGCCGTACAGCTGAAACATTGTAAATCAACTATACTTCAGTTAAAAAAAAAAGATTTATTGGAGAACATGCTTGTGAAGAATGGAGAGGGAGCTAGTGGAGGTTGGGAGAGCACGGTAGAGCGATCAGAACCAAACGCATGTCTGATACCTGTGAAGTAGAGAAGGAAGCGAGGAATGTGTGTAGGAAAAATCTCCTGTGCTAGTCTCATAAAGTTTTGGCAAAGCTGATGAGAGTCTTCCAGCCAACTCAGCAATCAGAGGAGTCACATCTTTCAGGAATGGAGCTGCCTTAGCATTCTTCTGGGCTCAGTCATGGGCTGGGAGCACCTGGTGGGAAGTATGACGTCAATGCTGGGGATGTCGAGTTATGCACCCCTCAGTCAGCGATCTTAGAAATAAATGTTCATGGCTCCTACAACAAGATGTTTTGAACATCATGATGAGGAAAGTATAGGGTGCTGTGGAAACATAAAGCATGAGGGACTACAGGCTTCCCTGAGGAAGTGATATCTTGGGGCAATAAGTCAAATTACCCAAGAGAGAGGAGCAAACCAAGAGGGAAAAGCATTTCAAGCAGAGGGAATGACATGAGAGACAATATGGAATTGATGAAAGAAATAAAAGGAATGAATTCTGATGTGAACAGAGGGTGCAGGGGCAGGGAGGGGAGAGAGAAAGGAGGAAAGAGTTGGGAGAAGTGAAGCTAGAAATGTAGTCAGAAGTCAGATCTTAGCATTGTAATACACATAAGCAGTTTAAGTTTTATATCAAGGGCAGTAGGAAGGTGTTGAAGTGTTTTAAGCATGAAGTGGGGTTATTGGAGGGAGAGTAGGAATTGAGTAACGTGATCATTTTGCACTTTGGCTCCAGTGGCTCAATGAACAGTAGATTGATTGCTTGAGGACAAAACTGGAAGCCTGAACACAAGTAAGGTGGCAGTCAGGGTAATCCAGGTAAAATGTGGCAGTGGCTAGGACTATGGAGCATGTATAGTCATTGGAGGCATAATTAGGGATAAAATGGCAGATGGCTAATTTAATGAATGTGGCAGAGAAAAGAGAGAGAGAAAACAAGGAGGACACTCAGATGTCAGTCTTACTAGCCACGTGACATAGAAGGATTACTTGCACTTTTTGGACTTTGGTTTCCTACTCTGAAAAATGAAGGCAACAACACCTACTTCATAGGGTGTTCTGAGGTCAAATTAGATAATATAAATAGAGTATGTAACACAGGGGTTAGTTTTTGAGTGGTAATCCCCTCCTAACTTCCCCTGTATGCAGCGAGGATTTAAGGTGCATTCCTATTCGAGAATCAAGTTAACTGGAGAGAAAGTTAGGTTTTCTCTGTCTCTCTATGATCATCTCTTCCTTTTGCCTGCCCTCATCCCTATTAGATTATTGCATTGCATGTGAAGAAACACAACTTCAACTCAAAGATCTTAATGCAGTAAATCATTGTATTAATCCTTCTGATAGGATTAATACAATACCTCTCCATAGTCATAAAAAGATCTCAAATAAGTTATGACCAATCTATAAGCAATACGTAACTAGGCAAATCCTTTTCTCTGGTGTGAGAGTGTGTGTGTGTGTGTGTGTGTGTGTGTGTGTGTGTGTGTGTGTGTTCCTGTCTCTATGCATCTCTCCCTTAAATCTTAAGCCAAGTGACTTTAGGAGAGAAGAAATACTGGGAGTTTATTCACTTTAGGAGACTCTTCTTTACTGGCCCTGGGCTATGTGGATCTTCTGGAGCTTCCTTTCCATCCCCTTCTTTTTTTTTTTTTTTTTAATTTTATTTATTTATTTTATTTGTGGCTGCGTTGGGTGTTCGTTGCTGCTCGTGGGCTTTCTCTAGTTGCGGCAAGCGGGGGCTACTCTTCGTTGCAGTGCACGGGCTTCTCATCGCTGTGACTTCTCTTGTTGCAGAGCACGGGCTCTAGGTATGTGGGCTTCAGTAGTTGTAGCACACGGGCTCAGTAGTTGAGGTTCACAGGCTCAGTAGTTGTGGTGCATGGGCTTAGTTGCTCCATGGCATGTGGGATCTTCCCGGACCAGGGCTCGAACCCTTGTCCCCTGCATTGGCAGGTGGATTCTTAACGACTGTGCCACCAGGGAAGTCCCTCCATCCCCTTCTTGATCCTGGTTCTGCAGCTTCTGTGAAGCCTCCCTACCCCCAGAGGATATCCCATATCTGCTTCTGGTAGCCAGAGTCAGTTTCTCTCGTCTACACTCATAGAACCCTGAGGTGCTGACCTTCTTCGGGTTTTCCTTCTAGTTATCTCAAGATAAGAAGTCTTGGGAATTCCCTGGCAGTTCAGTGGTTAGGACTTCATGCTTCTACTGCAGGGGGCCCAGGTTCGATCCCTAGTCGGGGAACTAAGATCCTGCAGGCCCTGTGGCATGGGCCCCCCAGAAAAAGATAAGGAGTCTTCCCTTGGGGCAGAGAGTCAAACACACATTACTGCTAGTGCAGTATCTTTGATCACAGCTGTGGACCCTGTTTAGGATGGTATTCCCAGAGAATTCCAAACTGATCTCAGAATGTCTGAAATCTTGAGTCCCAGGCCTGAGGTTACCAAAATAAGACCAAGGTTGTATCACATTTGATTGTGCATAAGAAACACCGTAGAAGTTTGTTAAAATATAGATGCCTGAGCCCCAGCCCAGGTGTTTTGAATTAGCATCTCCTGGGTTGGGTCTACACAACCTACACTTTAAAGAAAACATTCCAGCTGGGCCTGTGAGCCATGGCCGCTGAGCCTGCGCGTCCGGAGTCTGTGCTCCACAACGGGAGAGGCCTCAACAGTGAGAGGCCCGTGTACCGCAAAAAAAAAAAAAAGAAAGAAAAGAAAACACTCCAGTCTAGATTTTTGCTTCTAAAGTACAGTTTGCAGACTAGCAACATTGGCCTCACCAAGAAGCAATTAAAAATGCAGAATCTCAGGCACCACCCCAGATGTCCTGAATCAATCTGAATTTTAACAAGATCCTCAAGTGATTTTGTTACACATTAAAAGTTTTAGAAGCAGTGTTCTAGATCAGTGGTTCCCATTTGGGGGAGATTTTGCTCTCCACTCCCCTCACCCTCACACCCAGGGCAATATCTAGAGATATTTTTGGTTGTCGTACCTGGAAGGTACTGCTGGCACCTAAGTAAGTAGAGGCCAGTGATGCTGCTAAACAAGTTACAATGCATACGATAGCCCCTCACGATAAAGGCCTATTAGGTCTAAAATGTTAATGGTACCAATACTGAGAAACCTTGGGCTAGATGACTGTGACGGAGTGGTGGACTAGTCTGAGGAGCTGACCATCTTCAAAGGCTCAGAAGAAGCAGCTATGGTTTGGGAGCGAATCTGAAGGCTTTGAGCAAGCTCTGCATTCTCAAACTAGAATTAAGAGGGTGAGCTCTGGGGTCCAAATGCCCTGATTTGAATCCCAGCTCTGCTACTCAGATGCTGTGTCATCTTAAGCAACTGTGGAAATAAACAAAGATAAACCAAATAAGAACAAGAAAAGGCTATTTATTCTTAACTTGCTGTGGCAAGGGAATCAGCCACTATCACATGTGTTTTTACTGAGACTGAAAGTCAGGCAGAGAAGTGGGGAAAAAAGGGAAGACTTCAGGTGTGCCCTGATTGGAGTCTGTTGGCTGAATAGAAGTGGGGCATCTATATGATTGGTTAGGGGAGCCTATCTGGCTTTTTCTGGTTGGTCCTAAGTTGCAAGCAGAGACAAAATTTAGGGAAACTCAGTTATTAGTCAATTCCTGGCCATTTGGGGCTGACTGTTATAAAAGTTATTGTTTAGTGTCTTGAATTGTTACTGAAGATAGCAATCAGACTTCTTACAAGTCTGACTTACAGCAGGCTGGCTTCCTGGGCTGCTTATTATGGATAAGGCAGTTGGTTTCCTGGGCAGGTTGTTGCAGGTTGTGGGTGAGAGTTCTATTTTTACATATGGTCCTGCCTTGTCCAGTTGTATAATCATTCTCTCACAACTTGTAAGTTGCTCTGGACCTTAGTCTTTCCTAATCTACATAATGTTGCCAATAGGGCTGTAGTCAAGATAAAATGAGTTACTCCTGTAGGGCTCTTAGAATCTTACTAACAGGGAGTGAGGACTAAATATTTGCCACCGTCATCCTCTACAGCTCTGTCCAGAGGCTGTCATCCCAGGCAGCCATAACAAAGGCTCCGGACCTCCCTACGAGAAGCACAGAGTTTAGCTGTTGGCAATGACATGGGGTGGTCATGACATGTTTCAGTATTTTCAGTAACACAGAAGGACGGTACAAGGATATGAGGGTTACTATTAACAGAAATCAGGGACTTGAGTCAGACCAATAAGAGTCTCACTTAGTTTTAATTACATACAGCTGTGTAACCTCTGGCACGTAGCAGCCAATCTTGGCCTCCTTTATAAAATAGGGATGACATTACCATCTCTTGGTGAAGATTAACTAACTAGTGCATATTCCAAACACCCCACATAGTACCTGGCCGAAGGCAAGCACTCTGTAAAAGGTAACTTTATTATTGTTATTATCATCGACTCAGGCAGAGGCCAAAGCTACTCTTTCCCTGGGCATAGAAACCTCCCATAAAGTAGAGAGTTCTGTCCTCTTGGGTTAATCATCATTCTAGACTTGCCTCTTCGGTTCTGGCAAGTTACATGCACTAGGAATACCCAAGGTGTTTATCATTGAAGAGAATCTTTGTGACCCAAGCCTAGAACTATGCATTTTAACCATTCCCAGGTGATTTTCATACACAGTAGGACTCTGAAAACCAGCCCTACAATCTCCCAGTGTTCCCCTCTGCGTGCAGGTGTTTCTCTGAAGCAATCCTCTGTCCTCCTCACAGCTGCTGTAACTTACAGGAAACTCACTATATAGGCAGGCTTCTATACTAGAAAGGTAGGCTTCTCCCTTTATAGTAGAGTGGCTTGGAGAGCCCAGCAAGAGGATGGGATCGTCTCTCTGACTTGGAGGTTGGCGTCTCCTCTCCTGGTTTGGGGGTAAGTACTGGTCTGTCCTGTTCTGGGCTTGCTGATGGACAGGTTTTGCAAAGATAACCGAACCACCTTTGGGCAGGTGGGTGAAGGGAAGACTGAAGGTCTCTGGGAGCAGAATGAATCTTCAGTGAGAAGCCTTGGTAGCTGAACAAAATTTCAGAAAGGCTAATATCTGTGTGTCCTTCATTTGGAGAGCTAGTCAGGTCTAGAGCAGAAGGCCCACTGCTACCAATGAGGATGGAGCTGACTGCAGCCAGTGCCTGCCTTAGACTTCACTGAGAGTGAGGCTTTTGGGGTATGTCTGAGTCCGACCTCCCTGGACTCATGTCTCTTTGCTCCAGAGTCACAGGCAGCGTGGATGAACCTGGACCCAAGGCAGCAGCTCTCTAGAGCCTAGCATCAGCTTGGGCTTATTTCCATTGGTTTCTGGCACTTAGGGTCTCAACAGGGTCTGTAGAGTCTTCCATTCCTGTTTGAATAGTCAGGAGCCTTGCAGGAGTTGGAATGGTCTTGCCTTGTGCTGGCCCATGATGAAGTTTTAATTGATTAGGGATGTCTGGTGTAAGCTTGGGGAGACTGGGAAGAGAGACGCAAGCTTGGATGATCCAAAGGCTTTTATTTTGTGTCTTTGATGGTGCCCTTCTTCCCTTGAAATAGATGCCTGAAGGCTTGTTAGGTGAGTTTTGAAAACCAGCTGTATCTCTAGGTCATTCAGGCAGAACCTGGTACGTTGCCCCCAGGTCCCACTGGCAGGAGGATTTTGCATTCCATTGAAGCTTGGACTCGGGCTAAGGCTTACGGTCCACAGAGGACTGAGGGAGAGGGAGGGGTTAACTGGGGACATCATAGATGCAGTAAGTTCCGATGGCTGCTTTTCAATTGAGTAGAAACTGATGAAAATACAAACAAGATTTATGTGGTATCCAACTCTGTGACTGTTCTGATTTCTCCACAATGGAGGTGATTCTTACCTAATTCCCCTGTGTATTGCAAGCACTTGAATTTATAAGATGCCCATGTATTTTGACTGTGATAGAGGCGTTGCTGGAGAGGGCCATATCACATCCTAGGGTGCTCGCGAGTCCCTGGGACTGACCACCAGTGAGGGTCCTTGGCTTCCTGCAGAAAAGAATTCAAGAACAAGTCTAAATAAAGTGAAAGTAAGTTTGTTTAGAGAGAGACACTCCATAGGCAGAATGCCCACCATCTCAGAAAGTGAGAGCAGCCCCAGGGCATGGGGTCATTTGTTTCTATGGGCTGAGTAACTTCATATGCTAATGAGCGGCAGGAATATTCTTCCTATTTCAGGGAAGGTGGAGATTCCCAGGAATTGGGCCACTACCCACTTTTTGGCCTTTTATGGTCCACCTTGGAACTGTGTGTCACGGTGTAAGGGGGAGCAATTTTAGTATTACAATGAAGGTATAATCAACTAAAGGTCAATGACCACACTGTTCTCGATGCCATTCTTAGTTTCAGCTGATTCCAGCCGGTTTTCAGCACATCTTAACAGCTGTGCCCCTTCTTCATTTACCTAGTGGTTGTGTCCTGCCCCTTTCCCTCCTGTCTCAGAGGGAAGGAATTACCAAGGAGCTTGGTGTGAGATTTCTGAGAGAAAAGATATCTTGTGTTCAGGTTCAGAGGAGAGAGACACAACCAGCTTCATGATGTGAAGGGAATCAGGTTCTTGCTGTCTCCGTGGGAAATTATTTTCATTTTTGAACAAGTGAATAGTTGAAGCCAATAGGTTTCTCTTCTGTGTTAGCAGAAAACCCAGCTATCTATGTGGCATATCCTGAGGGTGTTGGGGACCAAAGCTTCAGAGAATATTCAAGGGAGACCTGGAGAGAGAAAAACAGAGACAGGGACCTAGCACTGGGGCCAGCAGTTTCCAAAGGACAAAGAGGCTGAGGTGCCTGACAATGAAACAGGCAAGGAAGAGTTAAACAGTGTCTGAGAAGGAAGGACATGGCAACAGAGGGGGATATCCTGAGGATGGAGACTCAGGAAGTAGTAATTCATACACCCACACAGAAGATTATTCAGAAACCAATAAAGCGAGCTGATGAAGGTGGAAAGACTGACCTGAATGCATGATGAAACATGAATTGGAAATATTCTCACAGATCTATATGTTCCTATCAATACATGAAAGTTGGAGAGAATATTGTTGTGTCTGTATTCCAAGAAGGACCACGCTATGGTCAGCAAAGGGGCACAAGTGACTGATGGAAATTCACATTATTTGTGCTCACCTATCTCTATGCTCAGGAGGGAAAGGGAAAAAGAATAGACTTTTTCCCACTCTTCAGTTATAGGAGAGAGGAGAAGGGGTCTTACTCTTATCTGTGAGAGAGTGAAGTTAATGAATAAATACAAAGATGAATTTGCTGCTGTCAGTTTCACTACCTGCAAACCACCATCCCAAGAGGGAGGTGTATGCATGGTGGCTGTTAAGCAGAAGCTGTTTGCAGAAGTGGGCTTAGGAGAGCAGGTGGGTGGTTGCAATGCTGTGGAGGAAATTTTAGAAGCAGGGTTACCAGATATTGGCCTGACTGTCTTCAAACCGTTTTCCTTCCCTGTGGGAATCACATCATTATCGGCAAATATGCCTCTTCGAGAAAACTTTCCCAGAGTCCCCTCACGCTGGTTTGATGGAGAAATTTAAAATAGCTCTTCTCTCTAGCTCATGATGAGTGCTTAACAGCTGACTTTGCTTGGGTAGTAAGTCACTGAGGCAGTCACTGCGTCTGGGGAGTGGGATCTACAGTTTGGCAGAATCAAGCAGAAGGCATCTAAATTTTTACTCTTGTTTACGGTACTGTTTGACTCCTAGGCTATGTACCTGTATCTTTAGATAAAAATACTATTTTGGGGGAGTGTGCGGTGCTAATAAGAGCCAAAAGATAAATCCTCTTAAGAACCTAGATGCAGGTTTGGGAAAGATAACAGTGGAACATTCCCTGAGCCCTGGAAAGATTGATTGAACTGAATTCTCACTAAGTGACCAAGTCAAAGACATGTGAAGAGCTACTCTACATTTATAACTACTAAGTTAAGCTAGGGAACATTGAACTGACAGGTAGGTCACCCCTTAGGCAAGTGGCTTCCTTTTTTTTTTCTTTCCTTTAGGAAAAGAGGAAATAGCAGAGTAAAACTGAAAGGTCATTTATAAAGATCAGATGCAAAGTAAGCGAAGCTTTCTTTGTAACTGAACTCCTTTTACAGGTGTGTTGGATACAGCCAATGAGTCATTTAGCTTAATGCTTCACAAATGAAGATGAGAGCAAAGGTCATGATCTTTTCTGTCCTCATGAGGTGCCAGGAACAAGCAGTTTGCCTCTCAGAAATTGTGCCCAGGAATAAAAAGAGAGCTAGAGACAGTATACTGTATTAAAGACTCCAGGCTCTGATGTTAAAATTAGCCTGGTTCTGTTTAGCCTGGGGAATAAATTTAAGGGTTAAGCTGAGTTTTAATCAAGTTGAAAGACTGGAGTCAACTTTTCTTTGACTTTTTGTTCTTTCACATTTGCTTCAAATAGCAATTTCTGCAATGCTTTAAATACCCACAATGCCTTAAAATGACATACACACTTTTTAATCAAAACTCTTATAGAAAGCCCCAACTATGCAACTCGTTAGCTATTTTCCCTGTATGTATTCATGAAGAAGTACAGAATGCAGAGACTGCACATTCAGTGACTTCTAATGAGAGAGGGTCCAAATTTCAGCTGCAGGGTCTATAAGGAACAAACCAGTCTGGAAAGGGCATGGCTTAGAAAATGATCTTTATTAAGTGATGGCAAAGCTTGAAGTTATTGATATCATTTTAGAATTACTATCTTCTAGGCAGGGTGCAAAAGTTACCATCAAGATTTAAGGCTGCTTTCAGTATGGAGAGAAACAGTATAGAAGTTAGAATCTCTGGGTTTGGGTTCCGGATTTGCTGTCTACTTTTAGTTCAGCAGAAAACAGTTTACTTTTATAGTTCATTCTGTAAAGTCTAGGCTTTATGTTTTTGTCTTTGTTTTTACCCTGTAATCGTCCCTCAAAGATTCCATGTCTCAAATGAGCATACCTTCTAGTTCATACCTTCTCTGCTGCCCTAAAATTCTTTGTCACCCATCACTTTTTTTTTTTTTTTTTTTTTTTTTTGCCTTACGCAGGCCTCTCACTGTTGTGGCCTCTCCCGTTACGGAGCACAGGCTCCGGATGCGCAGGCTCAGCGGCCATGGCTCCCGGGCCCAGCCGCTCCGCGGCACGTGGGATCCTCCCGTACCGGGGCGCAAACCCGCATCCCCTGCATCGGCAGGCGGACGCTCAACCTCTGCGCCAGCAGGGAAGCCCATCACTTTTATACTCAAAGTGTATTCTGAGAACCACTACCCCTGACCTGAGGTGTTTATTAATATTCTTATTCCTGGGGCTCACCTCCCTCCGCTAGAAAATACACACCCCCTTCATGAGGAAGGAGGGGGTGTGTACAGCAGCCATGGGATTTGCATTCTTAGCCATCCAGGTCATATCCCAGACAACTTTATCAGACTCTTAGAGGTAGAACACAGGCATCAATGTATTGTTTTAAAAATGTGCCTGGTGATTCTATGGTGTAACCCAGATTAAGACCTACTTCCCAGAAATTAGCTAAATATTAGGTCCTCAGTGTATGTTTGTTAAATGAAAAGTCCTCTGGGGTTCTCCAGAAATGTCATGAATGTATGATATCGTTTGAAGCATAATCTCACATTCTCTAAATCTCCTTGTGTTTGACTGAAGAGCGGGAATGACATCATTTTCTGTGATTGAAGGATACTCAATAACCTTTAAAAGGAAGATTGCGAGTGAAAGAACTAGAAATTTGAAGGTAGGAAAAGGAAGGGCGGCTTTGAGGATAAATGTCATATCTCTGTCAGTGTGATCAGCACAGCCACGATCTGTATGGAGCGCATGTAGACAGCAGAGATGCCAGAGCTCCTGGAGGATTTTCACCTCCTGTTAAGAATTACCAGACCCCTTGATTCAGGGCTGTGACGTTGCTTCAGGCAACTTGCTAGTGCGAAAGGACTATTTGACTAAGAGACTCAACATTTTTGCCCTCAGGAACTTGAGTCACCAGTTTGTCTTCCAAAAAATTTTGTCTTGTTACTCAGCCTTTAAGGACATATGTTGTCTTGGCAATAACGTTCACATTTTGCATGAGACGGGTCTGAAATAAATTATATGTGATAGTGTGCAACCTGAAATTCTAACTTGCTGAGCTGTCACATTAAAATCTACATGACATTTTTTTAAAAGAGAAATACTCCTAATCTCCCTTTCTTGCCTTAGTTATATACCCCATGCCAGTAAAATGTCTCTTGCATATAATTTAAACTCTATGAGAATATACAAAAAGGAATGTTGGTATAATCACTGTGTTAAGAGTTTGTACCATGTGTGAAATAGAGGGCATCTGTGATGTAAAAAACAAAATAAAACCAAACCAACCCCCCAAAACCTTTGAAAAATGGTTTTCCTCTGTCATCTCTGCCCACATCCTTATGGATTTCTCTAGGGGTGTGCACTTCTATGCTTGAGAATCATTGCCTTAGCAAGTTGGTGTTAAAGAGTATGCTGTGTCTGTCAGTCCTGCTAGGACAGAAAATAATATTGAAGTATCAATATAGTAGTAGGCAGAATAATGGCTCCCCAAAGATGTCAACATCTTAATTCCCAGAACCTATGAAAGTCCCTTTACATAGCAAAAGGGATTGTGCAGGTGTGATTAAATTAAGGACCTTACGATGGGAAGATTATTCTGGATTGTCTAGGTGAGCCCGATCTAATCACATGAGTTTTCAAAAGTGGAAAACCTTTCCTGGCTGTGGTCAGAGGGAGGTAAGACTATGGAAGAGAGAACCAGAGAGACAGCAGCATGAACAGGACTGGACCCAATGTCACTGGCTTCTAGTGAAGTTGGAGGAAGGAACCGCAAGCCGAGGAAGGCAGACAGCCTCTAGAAGCTGAGAAAAGCAAGAAGACATTCTCCCCTAGAGCCTTTGGGAAGGAACACAGCCTTGTGAGACCCATGTCAGATTTCTGACCTCCAGAACTGTACGATAATAAGCTTGGGGTGTTTTTAAACCAGTAAGGTTGTGGTAATTTGTTATAGCAGCAATGGAAACAAATACACTCACTGTCCTGGTTTGAGGGTCAGGGGGCCTGGGGCCTGGTGTTCTTCATCATGCAGGAAGCTGTACTCCATGAGCTGTGACACACTGTGAGCTACTTTTTCCGCATCTGATAAATAAAGGAGTTGGTTCTGATGAGCTGTTTTCAAACGTTTTTACTCACATAACTTTTCTTCAAAAGAAACGTTGCACAGAAGATGGAGCTTCTCTGTTGAAGCAGGGACGTGTGGAGCCTGGTGGGTGGGAGCAGGGCAGGCTGCCAGGAGGGTTTATTTAGGAAAGCAACTCCTGCTGAGGGAAGGCAGTGGGCCTTATAGGTCCACGGGTCTGTATTTATAAGCGATGGACTTCTTGAATAATATACATGGGAAAATTTGTTTTTATTGAAGTATAGTTGATGTACAATATTATATAAGTTACAAGTGTACGATACAGCAATTCACAATTTTTAAATGTTAATACTCCATTTATAGTTATAAAATATTGGCTGTTTTCCCTGTGGTATACAATATATCCTTGTAGCTTATTTTATACATAATAGTTTGTATCTCTTAATCCTCCATGGGGAAATTTTTAAGGGAAATATATCTGGTAGGACTGACCATCAGAGCAAGCATTCTGAAAATTATATTGTCAGAAAGTTGAACATAGTGCATTCCTGTTTTGAATGAGGTGTTCCTCTCCTTGAGAAAGCACATTCTGTATTTCCTTAAGAAACTAGGATGAAATCAGGGGAAAACTTGTCTGAAGCTATGTTAACATAGAACATGATTTTGCTGAATCAAGTTTGTAAAAAGTTCAGTGAAACAACATTCTGTTGTTTTAAATAATATGAAAATAATTTATTTGACTATATGGTTAACTTTCAGATGGGTGTGTTTTGGATTTAGGAGCTAGCCTCTGATTCACATGTGATCGTTTTTTTTGTTAGCAACCTTAGTTCTTTGGTAAACCGTAGTATTCTTGTGCTGCTTGTTTTTTTAAAATTATTTCATTGAAGTATAATTGATTTACAATGCTGTGTTAATTTGTACTGTACAGCAGTGATTCAGTTATATATATATATTCTTTTTCATATTCTTTTTCATTATAGTTTATCCAAGGATATTGAATATAGTTCCCTGTGCTACACAGTAGGACCTTGTTGTTTATTCTACATAAAACAGTTTACATCTGCTAACCCCAAACTCCCAAAGCATCCCTCCCCCAACACCCCTCCCCCTTGGCAACCACAAGTCTGTTCTCTGTGGCTGTATGTTTCTGTTTCCTAGGTAAGTTCGTTTGTGTCATATTTTAGATTCCACATATCAGTGATATCATGTGATATTTGTCTTTCTGTCTGACTTGACTTCCCTTAGTATGGTAATCTCTAGGTCCATCCATGTTGCTGCAAATGGTATTATGTCATTCTTTTTGATGGCTAGTAATTTTCCATTGTGTATATGTACCACATCATCTTTATCCATTCCTCTGTCAGTGGACATTTAGGTTGTTTCCATGTCTTGGCTGTTGTGAATAGTGCTGCTTTGAACATGGGGGTGCACGTATCTTTTTGAGTTAAGGTTTTCTCCAGATACATGCCCAAGAGTAGGATTGCGGGATCATATGGCAACTCTATTTTTAGTTTTTTGAGGAATCTCCATACTGTTTTCCATAGTGGCTGCACCAATTTACATTCCCACCAACAGTGTAGGAGGGTTCCCTGTTCTCCACAACCTCTCCGCCATTTGTTATTTGTGGATTTTTTAATGATGGCCATTCTGACCAGTCTGAGGTGGTACCTCATTGTAGTTTTGATTTGCATTTGTCTAATAATTGTGCTACATGCTTTTTGATGGTTATTTTCAATACAAATGGAAATATTACCTTGCAACTCAAAGCTAATGTTTTGAGAAACTGTGGATAGGGGGAAACTTGATATTCAGAAGCAACATAATTCTCTCAGGAGAAGATGGGGTGATATTCTAGACAGCTGTTCTAGGGATGAGCTAGTAATAGATGGAGCATAGGTTTAGAAGAGCGGTGAAATGATGGTGACACAGCAGTGACCCTGACATGGCATGTATGTATGTGTATATATATGCACATTTACATATACATGTAAATATATGCATACATACATATACCTGTAAGTATATTTATAATACAGAGGCACCCTGAGTATTAAAAATGACATTTTCAACCTACAAGAAAGAAAATCTAAATTATTTGTAATCTCACCACCCAGAGACGTGACACTTCTGTGTGTCTTCTGGTCTTTTTTTGTGGCACCCAAATTCCTCACATAATCACCCTCATTCACTAAAAGATGTTTCAATATCATCATCAAGATCATCATTTTCTAAGTTAGACAGGCCTGAGTAGAATTTGGGTTCTTCTGTGTTACAGGAACCCAGTCACCTAACTTTTCTAAGATTTCCTCAACTGTACAAGGAATACAACTACTATACAAATAATACTAAGAGTGTTGTCCCAAGGATAACATGCGCCCCATTTCCCCAGAGAGCTGGACTTCATTGTGCTGCCTTGGGTTGTCCTGCTTTTTCTCAAGTGTTCTCTAGATGACTGTGATGCAGTCAGGACTGAAAAGCTGTGCAATAATGTATGCAAAGCTCTCGATACTTAGAATTCAAAAAGGCACAAGGATCATGATTGTTTTGTGTTTTTTTAAAAAATAAAATATATTAATAAAACATGCTATCATCTGTATTTTTGTTTTTACTTTCTATATGAGGTACAGCTTTTATTGCCAAGTATGTGTCACTACCTTCTTTATCGGTTTCTATGGCTACATGGTATTCCTCAGTATCGTTACACTCCAATTTATTTGATCAGCTGCACATTAGAAATTTAAGTCATTTTAAGTATTCGACTAGTGTAAAGAATATTGCAAAGAGACTTGTACTTCTAAATCTTTATAGCTGTTCAACTATTTCCTTAGGAACTGCTGGCTCCGAGGGTACATCCATTTTGGAGGCTTTTGAACATTGCCAAGTTGCCCTGCTTAATGGAATCATCAATATCATTTAGGATGTATTAGGGCTACAAATAAGACGAAACTTAGTTCAGATTGACTTAAACAATAAAGGAGATTTATTGGCTTAAATAACTGGCAAATCTAGAGACTAAGTGAATTTTAGGGCTAGTTGGATTCAGCATTTCAATGATACCATCAAGGATCTGTCTACATCACTTCATCTCTCCCCTTAGCACTATTTCCATACCAGCTTTTTCTGTGCTCAAAATAAGGCTGCCAACCGTTCCTGGGACAGCAGGCTTCCTCATTCAGATACAGTGAGAGAAAGGGTCTCTTTCAGAGGCTTTGCCAAGAACAAGAAAGCTGCTTTCCTTAAAATTTCAGCAAACCATGCCTCACCTCTTATTGGTCTGATGTTGATTGATCAGAGATGAGAATATCCTGATGAGTTTATGCCCGAGTCCTGTGCCCTACCCTTAAAGGAGGGGTGGGGTAGGCTTCGTTCACAGCTCCTAGGGTACAGGAGAGAGGCTTAGATACCTTGAAGGAAGAGGGAGCATGAGAAGGGAGAATGCACCTTAAGAAGATAACCACAGTGACCAAGATCAACAAAATTCCAAAGAGAATCATCAGGATGCTGCCCACAAATTTGAAAAGAGGGGAGGAAAGTGAGTTGATGAGAAATGAGGCTTTGCATTGGTTTGAGCAAGTCTACCAAAATCTACCATTGGCCACTTAAAGTCATTTCTATAGCTGGAGAGGATAATCAGTTAACGTGCCCTTTACTTAAAGTAAAGTACTCCCACCCTGCCTCCCCAGAATGTGGCATGGTCTATTATGTCCATACTCATCTGGTGAATTTTACAGAGTAGTAGGCTGTTGGGTTAATCTGCAGCCGGAGCGAGCAAATTCAATTTCGTATAATGTTTTGTAGTTCAAGTAAATCATTTCTTACAACAAACATAAACGCCAATCTTAAGTAGTTAAACCATTTACAAAATAATTCAGCAGGGCTGTGGTAGGAATGGAGAATTTGTAGTTCTAACAAGTTCCCAGGTGAGATTGATGTTGCCTGTTAATGGGCTCATGCTTTGAGAAACACTGCCACGGTGTATGTATATTGCAGGTGACCTCAGGGGTTGGAGAATCCTGGGTATGAATCCGTCTGCTTATCAGCTCTGAGAACTAGGGAAGGTTCTTTAACCTCTAAGTCTCACTTTCCCTAATGTTGAAATGGGGAATAACAGTAACACTATCTCATTCTGTTGTGGTGAGGATTAAATTGGAAGAGAGAATTAATGTACTACTTAACCTTAGCTCAAGTGTCACCTACTCAGGGAAGCTTTCCTGATATCTACTATTGGGCCAGTTTTCTTTTTTACACGCTCAAATACAACCTAAATCTTTTCTTTAAAGGGCACTCATCCCAATTTTTTTATGCATTCATGGGTAGGGTTATGTTTGATTTAATATCTGTCTTACCAACAAAAGTGTGGGCTTCAGGAGAGCAAGAATGTCTTTTTTTAAAACATCTTTATTAGAGCATAACTGCTGTACAATGTTGTGTTAGTTTCTGCTGTATAACAAAGTGAATCAGCTATATGTATACATATCTCCCCATATCACCTCCCTCCCACCCTCCTTATCCCACCCCTCTAGGTGGTCAAAAAGCACCGAGCTGATCTCCATGTGCTGTATAGCTGCTTCCCGCTAGCTATTTTATATTTAGTAGTGTATATATGTCAGTGTTACTCTCCCACTTCATCACAGCTTACCTTCCCCCCACTCTGTGTCCTCAAGTCCATTCTCTACGTCTGCATTTTTATTCCTGTCCTGCCCCTAGGTTCTTCAGGACCATTTCTTTTTAGATTCCATATATGTGTGTTTTTATCTTTCTGACTGACTTAACTCTGTATGATAGACTCTGGGTCCATCCACCTCACTACAAGTAACTCAATTTCATTTCTTATTATGGCTGAGTAATATTCCATTGTATATATATGCCACATCTTCTTTATCCATTTATCTGGCAGTGGACACTTAGGTTGCTCCCATGTCCTGGCTATTGTAAATAGAGCTGCAATGAACATTGTGGTACATGTCTCTTTTTGAATTATGGTTTTCTCTGGGTATATACCCAGTAGTGGGATTGCTGGGTCAAATGGTAGTTCTATTTTTCGTTTTGTAAGGAACCTCCATACTGTTCTCCATAGTGGCTGTATCAATTTACATTCCCACCAACAGTGCAAGAGGGATCCCTTTTCTCCACACCCTCTCCAGCACTTATTGTTTGTAGGTTTTTTGATGATGGCCATTCTGACCGGTGTGAGGTGATACCTCATTGTGGTTTTGATTAGCATTTCTCTAATGATTAGTGATGTTGAGCATCCTTTCATGTGTTTGTTGGCAATCTGTAAAACTTCTTTAGAGAAATGTCTATATAGGTCTTCCGCCCACTTCTGGATTGCATTGTTTGTTGTTTTGATATTGAGCTGCATGTGCTACTTGTATATTTTGGAGATTAATCTTTTGTCAGTTGCTTTGTTTGCAAATATTTTCTCCCATTCTGAAGGTTGTCTTTTGTCCTGTTTATGGTTTCCTTTGTTGTGCAAAAGCTTTTAAGTTTCTTTAGATCCCATTGGTTTATTGTTATTTTTATTTCCCTTTCTCTAGGGCATGGGTCAAAAAGGATCTGGCTGTGATTTATGTCATAGAGGATTCTGCCTATGTTTTCTTCTGTTTTATAGTGTCTAGCCTTATATTTAGGTCTTTAACCTATTTTGAGTTTATTTTTGTGAATGGTGTTAGGAAGTGTTCTAATTTCATTCTTTTACATGTAGCTGTCCAGTTTTCCCAGCACTACTTATCGAACAGGCTGTCTTTCCTTCCATTGTATATTCTTGCCTCCTTTGTCAAAGATAAGGTGAGCATATGTGCATGGGTTTATCTCTGGGCTTTCTATCCTGTTGCATTGATCTATATTTCTCTTTTTGTTCCATTACCATACTGTCTGTATGATACTACAGACAGCTACTGATAGTACAATCAGCTACTGTTGATTACTGTAGCTTTGTAGTATAGTCTGATGTCAGGGAGCCTGATTCCTCCAGCTGCATTTTTTTTTTTCCCTCAAGATTGCTTTGGCTATTCAGGGTCTTTTGTGTTCCATACAAGTTGTGAAATTTTTTGTTCTAGTTCTGTGAAACATGCCAGTGGTAGTTTGATAGAGATTGCATTGAATCTGTAGATTGCTTTGTGTAGTACAGTCATTATCACAATGTTAATTCTTCCAATCCAAGAAAATGGTATATCTCTCTCTCTGTTTGTATCGTCTTTAATTTCTTTCATCAGTGTCTTATAGTTTTCTGAATACAGGTCTTTTATCTTCTTAGGTAGGTTTATTCCTAGGTATTTTATTCTTTTTGTTGCAATGGTAAATGGGAGTGTTTTCTTAATTTCTCTTTCAGATTTTTCATCATTAGTGTATAGGAATGCCAGAGATTTCTGTGCATTAATTTTGTATCCTGCTCCTATACCAAATTCATTGATTAGCTCTAGTAGTTTTCTGCTGAAATCTTTAAGATCCTCTACATATAGTATCATGCCATCTGTACTGACAGCTTTACTTCTTTTCCAATTTGGATTCCTTTCATTTCTTTTTCTTCTCTGAGTGCTGTGGCTAAAACTTGCAAAACTATGTTGAATAATAGTGGTGGGAGTGGGCACCCTTGTCTTGTTCCTGATCTTAAGGAAATGTTTTCAGTTTTTCAACATTGAAAATGATGTTGGCTGTGGGTTTCTCATATATGGCCTTTATTATATTGAGGTAGGTTTCCTCTATGCCTACTTTCTGGAGAGTTTTCATCATAAATTGGTGTTAAATTTTGTTGAAAGCTTTTTCTGCATCTATTGAGATTATCATATGTTTTTTCTCCTTCAATTTGTTAATATGGTGTATCACATTGATTGATTTGCACATATTGAAGAATCCTTGCATTCCTGGGATAAACCCCACTTGATCATGGTGTATGATCCTTTTAATATGCTGTTGGATTCTGTTTGCTAGTATTTCGTTGAGGAGTTTTGCATCTATGTTCATCAGTGATATTGGCCTTTAGTGTTCTTTTTTTTGTGACATGTTTGTCTACTTTTGATATCAGGGTGGTAGTGGCCTTGTAGAATGAGTTTGGGAGTGTTCCTCCCTCTGCTGTATTTTGGAAGAGTTTGAGAAGAATAGGTGTTAGCTCTTCTCTAAATGTTTGGTAGAATTCACCTGTGAAGCCATCTTGTCCTGGGCTATTGTTTGTTGGAAGATTTTTAATCACACATTTATTTCAGTGCTTGTGATTGGTCTGATATTTTCTGTTTCTTCCTGGTTCAGCCTTGGAAGGTTGAACTTTTCTAAGAATTTGTCCATTTCTTTCAGGTTGTCCATTTTATTGGCATAGAGTTGCTTGTAGTAATCTCTCATGACCCTTTGTATTTCTGCAGTGTCAGTTGTTACTTCTCCATTTTCATTTCTAATTCTCTTGATTTGAGTTTTAACCCTTTGTTTCTTGATGAGTCTAGCTAATGTTTTATCAATTTTGTTTATCTTCTCAAAGAAGCGACTTTTAGTTTTATTGATCTTTGTTATTGTTTCCTTCATTTCTTTTTCATTTATTCCTGATCTGATTTTTATGATTTCTTTCCTTCTGCTAACTTTGGGGGTTTTTTTGTTCTTCTTTCTCTAATTGCTTTAGGTGCAAGGTTAGGTTGTTTATTCAAGATGTTTCCTGTTTCTTAAGGTAGGATTGTATTGATGTAAACTTCCCTCGTAGAACTGCTTTTGCTGCATCCCATAGGTTTTGGGTCATCGTGTCTCCATTGTCATTTGTTTCTAGGTTTTTTTTTAATTTCCTCTTTGATTTCTTCAGTGATCACTTCGTTATTAAGTAGTGTATTGTTTAGCGTCCCTGCGTTTGTATTTGTTACAGTTTTTTCCTGTAATTGATAACTAGTCTCATAGTGTTGTGGTTGGAAAAGATACTTGATACGTTTTCAATTTTCTTAAATTTACCGAGGCTTGATTTGTGACCCGTGATCTATCTTGGAGAATGTTCCATGAACACTTGAAAAAAAAGTGTATTCTGTTGTTTTGAATGGAATGTCCTATAAATATCAACTAAGTCTATCTGGTCTACTGTGCCTTTTAAAGCTTGTGTTTCCTTATTTATTTTCACTTTGGAAGATCTGTCCATTGGTGAAAGTGGGGTGTAAAAGTCCCCTACTGTTATTTTGTTACTGTTGATTTCCCCTTTTATGGCTATTAGCATTTGCCTTCTGTACTGAGGTGCTCCTATGTTTGGTGCATAACTATTTACAATTGTTATATCTTCTTCTTGGATTGATCACTTGATCATTATGTAGTGTCCTTCTGTCTCTTTTAATAGTCTTTATTTTAAAGTCTGTTTATCTGATATCAGTATTGCTACTCCAGCCTTCTTTTGATTTCCATTTGCATGGAATATCTTTTTCCATCCCCTCACTTGGAGTCTGTATGTGTCCCTAGGTCTGAAGTGGGTCTCTTGTAGGCAGCATATATACAGGTCTTGTCTTTGTATCCATTCAGCCAGTCTGTGTCTTTTGGTGGGAGCATTTAATCCATTTACATTTATGGCAATTATCGATATGTATGTTCTTATTACCATTTTCTTAATTGTTTGGGGTTTGTTATTATAGGTCTTTTCCTTGTGTTTCCTGCCTAGAGAAGTTCCTTTAGCATTTGTTGTAAAGCTGGTTTGGTGGTGCTGAATTCTCTTAGCTTTTTTTGTCTGTAAAAGTTTTAATTTTTCCATTGAATCTGAATGAGCTCCTTGCTGGGTAGAGTAATCTTGCTTGTAGCTTTTTCCCTTTCATCACTTTAAATATGTCCTACCACTCCCTTCTGGCTTGCAGAGTTTCTGTTGAAAGATCAGCTGTTAACCTTATGGGGTTTCCCTTGTATGTTATTTGCTGTTTTTCCCTTGCTGCTTTTAATATTTTTTCTTTGCATTTAATTTTTGATAGTTTGATTAATATGCGTCTTGATGTTTTTCTCCTTGGATTTATCCTGTATGGGACTCTCTGTGCTTCCTGCAATTGACTATTTCCTTTCCCATGTTAGGGAAGTTTTCATCTATGATTTCTTCAAATATTTTCTCAGATCCTTTCTTTTTCTCTTCTTCTGGGACCCCTATAATTTGAATGTTGGTGCATTTTATGTTGTCCCAGAGGTCTCTGGGACTGTCCTCAATTCTTTTCATTCTTTATTCTGCTTTGTGGTAGTTATTTCCACTATTTGATCTTCTAGGTCACTCATCCGTTCTTCTGCCTCAGTTATTCTGCTATTGATTCCTTCTAGAGAATTTTTAATTCCACTTATTGTGTTGTTCATCATTGTTTGCTTTTGCTCTTTAGTTCTTCTGGGTCCTTGTTAAACGTTTCTTGTATTTTTTCCATTCTATTTCCAATATTTTGGATCATCTTTACTATCACTATTAACTTTTTTTCAGGTAGACTGCCTATTTCCTGTACATATGTTTGGTCTGGTGGGTTTTTACCTTGCTCCTTCATCTGCTGCATATTTCTCTGTCTTCTTATTTTGTTTAACTTACCATGTTTTGGGTCCCCTTTTTGCAGTCTGCACATTCGTAGTTTGTTGTTTTTGGTGTCTGTGCCCAGTGGGTGTGGTTGGTTCAGTGGCTTGTGTAGGCTCCCTGGTGGAGGGGACTGGTGCCTGTGTTCTGGTGGGTAGGGCTGCATCCGGTGGTGTGTTTTGGGGTGTCTGTGAACTTAGTATGATTTTAGGCAGCCTCTCTGGTAATAGGTGGTGTTGTGTACCTGTCTTGCTAGTTGTTTGGCATGGGGTGTCCAGCACTGGAGCTTGCTGGCTGTTTGGAGCTGGGCCTTAGTGTTAAGGCAGAGATCTCTGGGAGAGCTCTTGCCGACTGATGTTACGTGGGGCCGGGATGTTTCTGGTGGTCCAGTGTCCTGGACTCAGCCCTCCCACCTCAGAGACTCAAGCCTGACACCCCATAAGAGCACCAAGACCCTGTCAGCCACACAGCTCAGAAGAAAAGGAAGAAAAAGCAGGAAAAATAAAAAATAAAACAAAAAGAGAGCAACCAAACCAATAAACAAGTCCACCAATGATAAGAACACTAAAAACTGAACTAAGATAAACATAAAAATTAGAAACAAATCAGTTGCAGAAAGCAATCCCCAACTCTACAGTTGCTCCCTAAGTCCACTCCTCAATTCTGGGATGATTTGTTGTCTATTCAGGTATTCCACAGATGCAGTGTTCATCAAGTTGATTGTGGGGATTTAATCCACTGATCCTGAGGCTACATGGTGAAATTTCCGTTTCCTTCTTTTCTCGCACAGCTTCTCGGGTTCAGCTTTGGTTTTGGCCCCGCCTCTGTGTGTAGGTCACCCTTAGGCATCTGTTCCCCACCCAGACAAGAGGGTTTTAAAGCATTGGCTGATTAGGGCTCTCTTGCTCACTCAGGCCAGGGAGAAAGATGGTACAAAGTCATAACTGGAATGTGGGGCATGCCTGCCGTGGCAGAGGCCGGCGTGACATTGCAGCAGCCTGAGGTGCACCCTGTGCTCTCCCAGGGAAGTTGTTCCTGGATCTCAGGACCCTGGCAGTGGTGTGCTGCACAGGCTCCCGGGGAGGTTGTGGGTAGTGACCTGTACTTGCATACAGGATTCTTGGTGGCAGCAACAGCAGCGTTAGCGTTTCATGCCCATCTCTGCAGCCCGGGCTGTTAACCAGAGCTCGTGCCTGTCTCTGGAGTGCGCTTAGGTGGTGCTCTACCTTCTGTGGGTACACAGAGAAGGAATCTTCTCTCCTCACACACCCTGAGACAATGGTCTCTTGCCTCTTAGGCAGTTCCAGACTTTTTCCCTGACTCCCTTCCCGCTAGTCGTGGTACACTAGCCCCTTTCAGGCTGTCCTTCATGCAGCCAACCCCAGTCCCCTCCCTGGGATCTGACCTCCAGAGCCCAGGCCTCAGCTCCCAGCCCCCACCTGCCCCGTCAGGTGAACAAACAAGCGTCTCAGGCTGGTGAGTGCTGGTCGGCACCGATCCTCTGTGCGGGAATCTCTCTGCTTTGCCCTCTGCACCCCTGTTGCTGTGCTCTCCCCCGTGGCTCCAAAGCTTCCCCCCGTCCACCCCTGCCTCTGCCAGTGAAGGGGCTTCCTAGTGTGTGGAAATTTTCCTCCTTCACAGCTCCTTCCCAGAGGTGCAGGTCCCATCCGTATTCTTTTGTCTCTGTTTTCTCTTTTTTCTTTTGCCCTACCCAGGTACATGGGGATTTTCTTGCCTTTTAGGAAGTCTGAGGTCTTCTGCAAGCATTCAGTATTTGTTCTGTAGGAGTTGTTCCACATGTAGGTGAATTTCTGATACATTTGTGGGGAGGAAGGTGATCCCCACATCTTCTCCACCATCTTGAAGGTCCCCCCCTGTTATTTTTTAAGCTAATCATTGCATCCTCAGTGCCTCCTAGCCCTGCACAGGACACCTGTTTTACATATATTTTAAAATTATTTTAACATGTAAAGCAATCAACAAAATTCCTGGAGCAGTAAGCATTTAAATTATGTTGTTAAAAATGTAAAATTAGAGTTATATATTTTCCCTTAATTGTTTTAGGGGTATTCATCATCTGTTCTCACCCATCCACAATCTAAACTATAAGTTTCTTGAAGTACAAGAATAGAATTTTGTGGTGTGTGTGTGTGTGTGTGTGTGTGTGTGTGTGTGTGTGTGTGTGTGAGAGAGAGAGAGAGAGAGAGAGAGAGAGAGACTGATTTGTAAATGGTAACGTGTCCTAAAAAATTTCCATTGAGTATAACTTCATAGATGTTCTTTGGCCATGACCCAGAGACACATAGGATACTCTGATCCTTGAGTAAAATTAGGGAGAAGGAAGGTGCCTCAAAACTCCATTGAGGGCTTCCCTGGTGGCGCAGTGGTTGAGAGTCTGCCTGCTGATGCAGGGGACATGGGTTCGTGCCCCGGTCCGAGAAGATCCCACATGCCACGGAGCGTCTGGGCCCATGAGCCATGGCCGCTGAGCCTGCGCGTCCAGAGCCTATGCTCTGCAACAGGAGAGGCCACAGCAGTGAGAGGCCCGTGTACCGCAAAAAAACAAAAACAAAAACAAAAAACCTCCATTGATGATAACCTTCTAGTGTCTGTTGTAGGGTTCAGTAGGTCACTGGCTCCTAATCAGTGCTTGTGGATGAACAGACTCTCTCATTTAGAGACACACAGCTAAGGAATGTTCTTTTTCTAGCAGCACCTAGGATAAAACCCTCCTTACCTTCTGTTGGAATCGGGGTATAGACATTGGGAAAGGTCATGCATTGATTTACTTGAAAGACATTATGTGTGTGACCAGGTTCTGATTGGATTCCACCCTGTCGTGAAAGAGATTGTACAGTGTTTCCTCAGGTGCTGTCAGTCTAGCAATTCCCCTGGTAACATTCTGCCTCACTACCATTCTTTCAAACCCAGACCCAGAGGAGTCTGGGATGTGGAAGTATTAACATATAGATTAATTTCTCATGGCAGTTGGGTTATTGGATTTCTCTCTCTTGCCAACATACCTTAAACGGGTGTAACTATCACAGTCTCCAGTGGACCTCTTAAATCGAAAGCGTTGGTGGAATAATGTCTACTGAAAAGATGGTATCAATTCCGTCTACCTTCAGAATTTGGTACAAAAACCTTGCACTGAAATATATTTGCAAAGATGTCATTATTTGTATTCCAGGGGCCTTTGAAAGATCATTAAGTCCTTCCACGTCTCTAAGTGGAACAACTGCTTGGCCAGGTCGGAAATGTAATTGTCATGACATATATGAGACAAATTGTCCTCTTCTGCTTTAATCTTTTCTGCTGAAATCAAACATATATTTAATAGTTCAAATAAAATTCTTTTAAAAATAAGGTTTGGAGAAAATCGGGAACTTACAGTTTTATTATTAGATGAATTATTCCCTAATACATAGTTGAAATTCATTTATGTGTAATGAGTACGAGTTTTGTTTCACATACGTCAGTATAAGAAATACCACATCAGTTCATTTCTCTGTATCAAATTGAATTCAACTCTGAGACCCACCTTTCCAACCGCTAAGTTTTGAGTCACCTTCCCTCTCCCTGATTTTACTCAAGGATCTGGATATCCTATGTGTCTTTGGGTCATCACCAAAGAACATCCATAAAGTTCAGCTCACCATGGTTGTGTAGGGAACTCACTGTCCAAACTTGATGACCCTTTGGGGGAGGGTGACTATCACTGCGTACTGAGTGTGAACCTGCTGACCATTTATGACAGCTCCTAAGGAATGATGAAAGAGTCACTAAAATGCTAACAAAAGAATAGACTCTTCCTTCAAACACATCTGATGGTGTTGCTTCTCAATCTTTAAGACATTGTAATTGTTGACACATAACTTGAGCATACAGTGATAACCAGATGTTAGAGCACAGTTTATGCACTAGAAGAGCAAGATAGTGAGAAGGTAATCAAAGGCTGCCACTTAAAAATCTTTGCTTTTCCACCAAATCAACAGGGTAGGCCTTACCTGCCAAGTTAAATCCTGGGTACCTTCACCTATTCCCCTTTCCCACTCCATCCTCATCCTTCGCTGGGCAGATTGCTAATAGATCTGACCCCTATGGAGGGGAAATTTGATGACAACAAAGAAAATTATGTGTTTCCTCAATGGCAAATTGAGAAATGAATTTTAGGAATCTATTCCTAAAATATGCTGGACCAAATATGAAACAACATACGTGCAAGATTTTTTTTTATTGTACCATAATAATGAAACAAAAGAACAGATCCATCTGGTTGAATAAATGATATATCTATACAATGGAGTGTTAAGCTGCCATCTGAAAAATGAAGGAAAATACCTGACATACATGACCACAGATATGGAGACACTTCCAGGCTATATTGTCAAATGGAAAAGTAAGAATGATAGGAAGGTAGGTAGATGAGACAGTTCATTTTATATGGTATCTTGGCTAGGCTGTGGTACCCACTTGTTTGGTCAAACACTAGTCTAGATGTTGCTGTGAAGGCATTTTGTAGACATGATTAACATTTATAGTCAGTTGGCCTTTAGTAAAGCAGATTATCTTCCACAATGCAGGTGAGCCTCATCCAGTCAGTTGAAGGCCATTGGAGCAAAACACAGGTTTCAGAGAAGGAATTCTGCCTCCAGACTGCAACATAGAATTCCTGCTTGAGTTTCCAACCTGCTGGCCTGCCCTGCAGGTTTCAGACTCAAGCCTGTAACATCAACTCTTTCCTGAATTTCCAGCCTCCCCACTTTATGTATCCTATTGGTTCTGTTTCTCTGGAGAGCCCTAATTGATACAGCAGATAAATAAAATGTTAGATATAGTATGCTGCCTTTTGTGTATAAGATACCAGAAGCATAAACTAGCAACTACCCCCTTCGCCCCCAAAAAGATCAGCTACAGGAGACAATGGGTACAGGTAGAGAAAAAATGGAAATGAGACTTTTTTTTTTTTTTTTTTTTTTTTTTACTGTGTGCGGGCCTCCCACTGTTGTGGCCTCTCCCGTTGCGGAGCACAGGCTCCAGATGCGCAGGCTCAGCGTCCATGGCGCACGGGCCAAGCCGCTCCGCGGCATGTGGGATCTTCCCGGACCGGGGCACGAACCCATGTCCCCTGCATCGGCAGGCGGACTCTCAACCACTGCGCCACCAGGGGAGCCCGAGACTTATTTTAAGTATACCTTAATAAGCTTATTTTTCCCTTGAAATATAATTTTTTGTATATTTTTTATTTTGGAATCAGGCAAAGTTTGATCTCTTCATGAACTTAATATTATTTTACTTTTAAAAATGTCACTGCATAATTATGACTAAAAAATAGAGTAACTAGTTTTATACATTTTTGACTTTTTATAAAATGGAGCCATACCTTGTTTGGCAACTTGATTTTTTCCTCTAAAGTGTTTTTTCCTGATATCCATTCATACTGATATCTGTTTATTCCTTTTTCTTTACTGTATAGTATTGTGTTGTGTAAATACACCACAGTTTTTCAATTCTCCTGTTGGTTATACTTCTATAGAAATTATTGTACAGATCTTATTGTAGAAAGGCAAGGGTTTCTCTAAGGTATTTGATTAGGGGCAGAATTGCAGAATTGCTTGGGATAAATGAATATGAACATCTTCCATTTACTAGGTAATAGCAATTTGTTTCCATGTGGTTGTACCTATTTGTATTTCTAACCTGGAGTATATGAGTTTCCATTCTCCATTCTTCCACATCCTTACCAACACTTATAATTGGCAGCTTTTCTAATTTTTGCTGACCTGGTGGTTACAAAACTGCTTAAATTTTAAATTTCAGTAATTTTATTATTTGTCTTTAGGTATTCCATTAGTTACTCTTTAGTATTCTATTTCTCTCAATTTCTTGTTCTTTTCTATTTCATAATGGCTGGTGTTTTCAATTGCCTTAGAGTTATTTTATATTCTCTTCAGATTTCCTGTTATCTGAAGTTCTTGGGGGTTTTAACCATCCTATCATGTCTAACTCTCACCAATGATGGAGAGTTTCCCTGTGTATTTTATACTTTCTTACTATGTTCTTGTTTCAGTGGTATTTTGTCTGATAGAATCTTGGGCAATTGAAGTTTCTATGTCTTTGTCCATGGTGTTTTTGCACTGGCTTCTGGTGAGTTGACCTGGGGGTTTCAGAAACGCTTTGATAAGTTTCAACCTCAAATCCAAGGTTTTGATGCCAAAGCTGCTTTAATGCTGTAGAAAAAGCAAGATGTTCATTGAGCGTGTGCTATTTACCTACAGCTGTCCCAAGTCCAATTTGAGAAGAATTCCTGAAGGACTTTTCATCCCAGTGACAAAATAATTAGTGGATCTTGAAATCTGTTCCCTTAAAAATTACATTATAAAGCTAGAGTTATATAAAACTTCAAGATAATTAATTTGTACTGATTTATTTTACATTCCTTTTTAAAATGGCCTCTATGTTCTAAATATTGTAGACATGAAATACATAGCTACAATGTCTTTTACTTTACAAATTTTGTGGGTTTTTTTTTAAAAGCAAAATATGTAGTAGTTAAATACAGCACATTCTCATTTTCTCCTAGGTAACTGAAGAAAAATGCTGGATAGTTATTTCAAAAATTATAACCCAGTAATTCATCTAGCAGAAAATAATCTGAAATTTAGGTAGTCTGTTAATTAAGATGAATCAAATTAAAGCTAAAAACAATAAAAACATCCCCCAAAGTAACTATTTTTTCAAACCCAAACGTATGATGTGCACTTTGCAGTCAAGACTGGCTTTGTCTTGTTACTGTTAATTCTCTGGCTGTGTTTCTATTCTGATGTGCCCGATTCTTGGTGAAAATTACTACTGTGAAAGGCCTTGTAGATGTTTCTCATCTATCCTCTTTAAAAGCAAAATTCTACCTTTTGTGATAGAATTTTTATGAGGCTTTTTTTCTTATTGTATTAGTTTAGACGTTAAGTTCCTAATACTTCCACTAGGCATTGTTATAGAATATTAGGGAATCTGGGTCAGGAATATTTATTTTTTCAAGAAAATTAAGTGTGGCTCTTTAATTTCTAATTTTTACCTAAAAAAAAAGATCCTTGTAATAATTGTGTATTTGCTTTTCTCTGTCTCTCCACCTAGTCTTAAAAGAAAAAGAATAAACACTTATCTGGAGGTCAGTGATACAGTATACTAACAGTGCAAACTATTTTTAAAAGTAAAACAAAAGTTGTTGAATAGTCCCCAAAATGCATTCTTTTTAACACTTATTTTTTAAAAATACACAATTTCAGGGAAATTAGTCATTTGATTTCATTACCCACAGCAAATTAAATGCAACAAATTGGGACTACAGTCAGACACTCACACTCACAAAATACGGCTGGCAAGAGAAAATCAAGGAAAGATGGGGGTGAAGCAGACACAAGGAAAATAACCTTGGGTCAACTAAAGAAGAGACAAGCAGTGATGCACACTGTGGTTATCCCCGGGTTTTTTTTTTTTTTTTTTTTGTGTGGCTGTGTTGGGTCTTCATTGCTGCGCACAGGCTTTCCCTAGTTGTGGTGAGCAGGGGCTACTCTTTGTTGTGGTGCGTGGGCTTCTCATTGCGGTGGCTTCTCGTTGCAGAGCGTGGGCTCTAGGCGCACAGGTTTCAGTAGTTGCAGCACACAGCCTCAGTAGTTGCGTCACGTGGGCCCTAGCACACACAGCCTTCAGTAGTTGTGGCTTGCAGGCTGTAGAGTGCAGGCTCAATACTTGTTGACACACGGGCTTAGTTGCTCCGTGGCATGTGGGATCTTCCCAGACCAGGGAGCGAACTCATGTCCCCTACATCGGCAGGTGGATTCTTAACCCCTGAGCTACCAGGGCAGTCCCTATCCCCAGGTTTTGAGAGTAACTCCTACATATCAGTCCTCAGTTCTCAGTTTGGATGTTACTTCTGCTAGGAGACCACCCTGAACTCTTTCCACCCTCTCCCCTGACCAGCACCTTGGAGTTCCTTTATTAGAGTATGAATCACATTGCATCATAACTCCCTGGTTATTTACATTTGTCATCACTATATTACTGGCAAGTACATGATATTCTTTTCAGTGTGATTTTCCTAGTCTTTAATAGTGTTTGTTACAATAAATGTGTAAAAAGAATAAAAGGATCATCACTGATGTTCACCCTGTTGACACTGAATCAGTAAGAAAAGATTCAATTGAACTGAGAATTCTAAAGCTGAAATAACTCAAAAAAATTGGTCTCTCGTACAGCAACTCTACTTCAATTTTTAAAAATTCCAAAAAAATTGGTCTATCCATTCACATGTATGACTGAGGAAATTGAAGTCTAGGGGAGGAAAGTAGCTAACCCTAAAGAGGTTGTCAGTGATAAACCTAAGTGAGAACAAGTATCTCTTGAATATTTTTTTCCGGCTATTTCCATGACCCTACACAGTTGCTGAAGATGACAATAAATTGAGTCCTTATTGTAAGCTAGGTATGGTGCTCAGTGATTGACATTTGCTTTCTCATTTAGTCCTCAAAACAGCCTGATAACATTGATGCAAATATTACCCATGTTGTACAGACCGTAAAATGTTGCTCATAGAAGTTGAGAAATTTGTCAACAGATAGAAGCAGGGTTTTTATCTCTGACTCCAGGGGCCACTTTCCACTCCCCACCCCAAACTCAGGACCCTTCCCTTAGATTCAGTTTCCTATTTATGAACGCAGGAGTGTGTGAGAGCCTGCTAAACTGGTTGTTTAAATGGTTATTGGTTCATAACTCTACAAGCCAAAATCTTTGAAGAGATGGGGATTTAATTCAGAGTTAGAAGAAGGAAGAAAAAATTGAGATAAGCAGAGGACTACCTCAGTTGTAGTAATAACCTTAAAAAAAATTAATGAATTTGACAGGACACTAAGTATTTAACTTAGTATACTATATTCTATGAATATTAAAAAATACACAGTATTTACATTGGACCGTTGGACTCTATCAAAGAAAATCATTCTTGAAAGATGATATATTTATCCTATAAAATATTTCTGAATATTTGGGACATACTTAAAACTATGAATGTTGTGCTGATGAAACTTGGAATATGACTCTGCCTCATTTAAGTTTTTGTGAGCAGTTTGTGCAAAGAAGGAGCAACTCCTCAGGTAGTCAGGGAGGTAAGGTGTAAGGATTTGGAGGGATTATATTAGGGTCTGGTGGCTACCTGGCTTGTGCCTGGTTTGTGAGTGTCAGGAAGTTGAAGAGACAAGCAGGTGACCTTCCCATCTACAGACAAGAAGCCTACTTTAGACGTCTGCAATGAACATGGCATTGGCATGGGCCTAAACTCCTTCTCTGCATTCTCCACAGATGGTGTTGACCCTACCTAGGAGGGCATTCCCCCTCCACAGCTTCTCCTGAAATATGTTTAAACAGTTTATTTGTTTAGAAATTATGGGAATGGGGGGAAGAAGTAGAAACAAATACAGATTGTTTACAGCTCTATTCCCTTCAGGAATTCTACGGGTTGGGTAAACCAAAAGATAGTCAAGAAAGAGGCAAGGGCATTTTCTCCAAGTGAAGCTATTAAGGTAACACTACTTAAAATGACAGTAAGAGCCATTTCTTCCTGAGGGCCTATCGTGTGTGCATGACTTCATTTAATCCTCACTTTCGTTTGAGGCAGATACCTCAGTTATGCCCGTTTTACCAATAAGGAGACTCTGATATGCTTCCACAGCTGGCAATTTTTTTTTTTTTTTTGGTCTTGAATCTGAGTTTTAGCTGTCATCCATTTTTATGGAGCATTACAAATATTTCCCTTTTGCATCAAGGGAAAACAGGCGTCTTCAGCTGAGAGGAAAAAGAAATCAAATTTTTGGAGGGAAAAATGTGGGTTTTCTATGTGAAAGATGAGGAATTAGGAAAAACTGTCAGGAGGGGGATGTAGGAGAGGGCTGTAACATAGTTATAGACCCTGTAAAATAGCCTCTGTGTGTGTATACTGCTTTTAAAATAACATCCAGGTGAGTGAGGCAATATACTATAGTGTTTAAGAGCTCTGTCATTTACTAGGTTCACAAGAGACTCTATTATATTCTTTCGCGAATCTCCTCAAAGATATTGTATGTTCTCACAGTGTTTGCTATATTCTCATCACTGCAGCCTATATTTCTTAGTAGATTGAACTACAGAAAAGTCCCTAACGCTAATTCTTTGTACCGTTGTATTAGAAAGTACACACACACTTTGATAGTAGCAGAAGAAAATGGTCCTGATAACCCAGGCTCTCAAGAAACATACAGGCCTATTTGTTCCTGAGAAGATGATTCAAAACGATGATGATGCCACTAAAAGCAACAGGAATGATGCCATTAAAATTAATAGGAAGTTGACATTTATTTTTGTTTTATTTTATGTAATTAGAGTATTGAGGGGCTTGGTTGATCCCATGGAGCTGCTGGATCAAGCCTTTCGTGCCTAATCTGATTATCCTTAGGCGGTGCAGAAGCAGGCACACTGATGGAACTTACATATGCAAACCATTTAGTGTTTCTATAGAATGGGTTCTTAGAAGTGAAACTGCTGAGTTAAAGAGACTCTCAATGCCGTTTTGTGTAAGATTGCCAAATTGCCTTTTCATAAATGCCATTCCGGTTGATTATCCCACCAAAAGAGAAACGCTTTTATAAAAATGGCTCAAATGTTTCATTTCCACTAAAAACATTGTGGTTCCTTTATCCCAAAATTACATTTTTTTTCTTTTTCATGTATTTGTTGTCTGTCTGATTTGAAGGTGGCAAATTATTCTCAGAGACAGAGACAGTGTGCCGATATTTTATTTAACACAGGTTTACTGTGGGACTTACAATAATTTCACAAGCTAGTAGTATACAGAATAGTGTCTTAACAAGCCAATAAAGCAATAACGTACTCCAAATAAATGATAGTTTAATTAAACTATTGTTCCTCGCAAGGGGACACGAGGGGATAAAAGTCCAAATTTAGCTCGAGGTGTACTTTATCGAGTCGGTTCTTGGGAGAGATGGCTTAACCATCCGCCAGGCAAACAAAAGTGAAAACTTCCCAGTTGCTAGGGAATGACGTGGTGGTGTTAGTGGGAAAGATGATTGTCTTCGTGGGGCTGCTACACCGGCTTTTGCCAATGCCTTTACCATGGTAGGAGCTAATGCCCCAAGGTCTTTGGAGAACTATTTAGATCAGGCAGGAGTGGCCTTATCCAAACCAAACACTCGAATAGTCCTCACAAACTGTGGACATTTATAGTCTAAATGTCCTCTCACCATAGTTGCTTTTTCATATGTTCTTTTTTTTTTTAACATCTTTATTGGAGTATAATTGCTTTACAGTGGTGTGTTGGTTTCTGCTGTATCACAAAGTGAATCAGCTATACGAATACATATATCACCATATCCCCTCCTTCTTACATCTCCCTCTCATCCTCCCTATCCCACACCTCTAGGTGGACACAAAGCACCGAGCTGATCTCCCTGTGCTGTGCAGCTGCTTCCCACTAGCTAGCTATTTTACATTTGGTAGTGTATATATGTCCATGCCACTCTCTCACTTCGTCCCAGCTTACCCTTCCCCCCCCCATGTCCTCAAGGCCATTCTCTACGTCTGCGTCTTTATTCCTGTTCTGTCCCTAGGTTCTTCAGAACCATTTTTTTTTAAAATTCCATATATATGTGTTAGCATACGGTATTTGTTTTTCTCTTTCTGACTTCACTCTGTATGACTGACTCTAGTTCCATCCACCTCACTACAAATAACTCAATTTTGTTTCTTTTTATGGCTGAGTAATGTTCCATTGTATATATGTGCCACATCTTCATTATCTGTCCATGGACACTTAGGTTGCTTCCATGTCCAGGCTATTGTAAATAGTGCTGCAATGAATATTGTGGTACATGACTGTTTTTGAATTATGGTTTTCTCAGGTATATGCTCAGCAGTGGGTTGCTGGGTCATATGGTAGTTCTATTTTTAGTTTTGTAAGGAACCTCCATACTGTTCTCCATAGTGGCTGTATCAATTTACATTCCCACCAACAGTGCAAGAGGGTTCCCTTTTCTCCACACCCTCTCCAGCACTTATTGTTTGTAGGTTTTTTGATGATGGCCATTCTGACCGGTGTAAGGTGATACCTCATTGTAGTTTTGATTCACATTTCTCTAATGATTAGTGATGTTGAGCATCCTTTTATGTGTTTGTTGGCTATCTGTATATCGTCCTTGGAGAAATGTCTGTTTAGGTCTTCTGCCCACTTTTGGATTGCATTGTTTGTTTTTTTAATATTGAGCTGCATGAGCTGCTTGTAAATTCTGGAGATTAATCCTTTGTCAGTTGCTTTGTTAGCAAATATTTTCTCCCATTCTGAGGGTTGTCTTTTCTTCCTGTTTATGGTTTCCTTTGCTGTGCAAAAGCTTTTAAATTTCATTAGGTCCCATTTGTTTATTTTTGGTTTTATTTCCCTTTCTCTAGGAGGTGGGTCAAAAAGGATCTTGCTGTGATTTATGTCATAGAGTATTCTTCCTATGCTTTCCTCTAAGAGTTTTATAGTGTCTGGCCTTACATTTAGGTCTTTAATCCATTTTGAGTTTATTTTTGTGTATGGTGTTAGGGAGTATTCTAATTTCATTCTTTTACATGTAGCTGTCCAGTTTTCCCAGCACCACTTATTGAAGAGGCTGACTTTCCTTCCATTGTGTATTCTTGCCTCCTTTATCAAAGATAAGGTGACCATATGTGTGTGGGTTTATCTCTGGGCTTTCTATCCTATTCCATTGATCTATGTTTATGTTTTTGTGCCAGTACCATACTGTCTTGATTACTGAAGCTTTGTAGTATACTCTGATGTCAGGAGACTGATTCCTCCATCTCCATTTTTCATTCTCAAGATTGATTTGGCTATTTGGGCTCTTGTGTTTCCATACAAATTGTGAAATTTTTTATCCTACTTCTGTGAAAAATGCCATTGGTAGTTTGATACGGATTGCATTGAATCTGTAGATTGCTTTGGGTAGTAGAGTCATTTTCACAATATTGATTCTTCCAATTCGAGAACATGGTATATCTCTCCATCTGTTTGTATCATCTTTAATTTCTTTCATCATTGTCTTATAGTTTTCTGAATACAGGTCTTTTGTCTCACCTATTAGTTTTAGCATCAATCAATGGTTCTAGCCAGAAACAATTATTACTATGGTAATTAACAAATGGTGACTTTTTAATCTCATCATTCCCTTCTACATTTTAGTTGGCATTGTCCTGTAGGAAGGGTTTTTGCATATCTCCCATTTAATTTTCTCATTTATGTAATGGTCTCTTGGATTCTTATTTATTGGATAAAATCTGTTGATATAGTTTATTATTTTTGCTAAAATATTCCTAGTGTTGGCCCCGTGGACTCACTTTCAACTGTGTCTGTGTCCTTTGATGTATACTAATCATTTTTTGAGCACTTTCTTACTGGAAGTCTCCGTATTCATATGTCACTTGGTCTGCCCCAGCCCTGGAGTCAGTCTTTTTCCAAGGAACTGTTGAGAATCATATTTAGAAACCATGATCTGGGCATGACATGTTACTGGGTATCATTGCTTGTAATGCCCTAAGTAGACTGAGATAAGAACTACATAGATATGTGTAGGTATGTACATAGACATATACACATCTATATCTAGAACTATGACTTCATACTGATACTTCCAATGTTATAGGATTCTCTCTAGCCTTCTCCCTTTCCACCTTTGTAATTCTCTTCTTTGACATTGAGAAACTTGAGTCTCATTATCCAAAATATACTTATTTCGTCAATCCTAGAGTATATATAATATTTGTATTTTTTAATGCTAAATTTGGTCAATTTAGTTTTGCTAAAACTGAAAAACGCATCTATTGCCTAGAGTTTAACCCCTGTTTACTGTTCTTGTTTTCAGCTTGAGGGTATAGAGCAAAAGTAAGGTATTCAAAAGTTAACTTGGAATGGTTCATTTTTCTTCTTCATTATGATTATGTTATTCATTTGCATTAGTTATGTTCTTCTGTTTCTATTTCATTTTCTTCTCCCCCGTCCTTGTTGATTTTATTTATATTTTTATGTATATTAAAAATATGTTTTAGTAGCTCAGACTATACAAAATTTATACTTGAAAGTGTCACTCCTCCAACCTCTGCCATTCCTTTTGTCCCGTTCCCATTTTGCCATCCCTTTCACCCTAAACATACACCATAGGTAACCCATCTCTTTCTAGTTTATCCTTTCTATGTTTCTTCTTGTGCAAATGAGGAGATTTCTACAAGTTTTATTTTGCCTTCTTTCTTAAGTAAAGGTAGCCTGTAGCTTCTTTTTTTGCACTTGGATGTTTTTTTCCACTTAACACTGTATTCTTATTATCCTCTCTAACAGCAGTTGGATTTGTAGTGATGTTCCCTCTTTCATTCCTGATGTTGATAATTGTGCTTTCTTGCTCTCTTATTTTTTTCATATCGTTTTTATGAGGAGCTGATCATTTTTATTAATCTTTTCAAAGAAACGGCTTTGGCTTTAATTTTATCTACTATTTGTTTTTTTATCTCACTTATTTCCACTCTTATCTATAGAATTTCCTTCTACTTATGATGGATTTAATTTGCTTAGCTTCTTAGGATGGAAGCAGATTGTTGATTAAAAATATATCTCCCTTTCTAAAATAAGCATTTAAGGCTATACATTTCTCACTAACTACTGTTTTAGCTACATTCAACATGTTTCTGTGTGTTGTGTTTTCACTGTCACTCAGTTTGAGATACTTTTTAATATCCCTGTAACTTCTTTGATCCATGCATTACTTTCTATGTATACTGTTTAATTTCCAAATATATAGGGTTTTATAGAATTTTTTTATTGATTTCTGATTTAATTTCACTGTGGGCAAAGAATACAGACCCTAATATAACAATCTTTTAAAACATTTTGAGAATTTTTTTTTAACATCTTTATTGGAGTATAATTGCTTTACAATGGTGTGTTAGTTTCTGCTTTATAACAAAGTGAATCAGTTATACATATACATATGTTCCCAAGAATTTTTTTAATGGCTCAGCATATAGTCTGTATTTTTTTGAACATTCTATGTAAACTTGAAAAGAATGTGTATTCTTATAATTGCTATTTGCTGAGTGTAGTGCTCTGTCAATGTTATCTAGGTCAATGTGGTTAATAATGCTCCTATCTCCTTTGTTCTTACTGATTTTTTTTTTTTTTTTTCTGGATCGTCTGTAAGTTATTCAGAGAGGAATGTTAAAGATGCTAACGAGTATTTTGGATTTGTCTGTTTCTCCCTTTAGGTCTTTCAGTTTGCTTGGTGTTTTTCAAAGATCTCTTAATAGGCACATACATTTCTGATTGTTGTATTCCTGAAAAACTAACAGTTTTGTCATTATGAAATCTTCTTTATTATCTCTTATAATAATCCTTGCCTTAAATTCTATTTACTATTAATATAAGTCGCTCCAGTATTGTTATGTTTATTATATATATGATAAATCATCTTTCATTCTTTTACTTTTAGGTTATCTTTACCTTAAATTTAAATGCCATCATTTTTAGAAAGCATATAGTTCTGGCTTTTTATTTGCAGTCCAGTCATCTTTCACTTTTACTTGAAGTATTCAATCCATTTTTGTATAAGGTAGTTATTAATCTGTTAGCTTTAAGTCTATCATTTTTCTATTTGTTTTTATTCAGATTGGCTGGCTTGTTTATTTATGGTTTCCCTATATCTTCTTTCATGCCATATTTTAGGTTTATCAGATAGTTTTAGTAGTCCATTTTTTGGCTTTTTAACTATATTTTGTTTTGTTGATTGTCCTAGAGATTATAATATGCATTTTTTCCCCTCGTTCCCTAGTATCTTTATTTATTTTTCTTTTATTGAGGTAGAGTTCATGTACAATATTATATAAGTTACAGGGTACAATATAGAAATTCACAATTTTAAAGGTTGTACTCCATTTATAGTTACTATAAAATATTGGCTGTATCCCCTGTGTTGTACAATATAGCCATGTAGCTTATTTTAAACATAATAGTTAATACCTCTTAATCCCCTACCCCTATGTTGCCCCTCCCCTCTTCCTTCTCTCCACTGGTAACCACTAGTTTGTTTTCTGTGAGTCTGTTTCTTTTTTGTTATATTCAGTAGTTTGTGGTAATTTTTAGATTTCACGTGTAAATGATATCATACAGTATTTGTCTTTCTCTGACTTATTTTACTTAGCATAATGCCCTCTAGGTATTGACCCATATATTTATGACTCTCTGTGCTCTGCGTTAGCTTATAGAATCCCAATCTATTATCATTTTCTTTAAGTTTGAATAACATGCTTTAGCATTTCTTAAAGTGCTGGTCTGCTGCCAATAAGTTCTTGCACTTCCTATTTACCTGAAAATACCTTTGTTTTGCCCTCATTTTAAGGTTATTTTCACTGGACCTAGGATTCTGGGTAAAAGAGTTTTTCTTTTAACAATTTAATCATCATTCCGTAGTCTTCTAGCCTCTTTTGTTTTCAGTATCAGTTGTCATTTTTATTGACAGGAGACTATAATGTTCCCTATATGTAGGTTTTTTCCTCTCTCTGCTTTCATGATGTTCTGCTTATTTTTGGTTTTCAGAAATTGGACTATATGATGCCAAAGTTTGTTTTTCTTTGTAATTATCATAACTGGGATTTGATGAGCTTCTTGGATCTGCACATTTGTTTCCCCCCCACCAAGTTTAAGGAATATTTGACTACTTCCACTCCCCCTCTTTCTTTTTTTCTGTCTTGTTTTTTCTCTTGTCTCTCTACCATATGTATTATATTGCTTTATAATATTAAAATATATATTTATATTATTGTCTTCATACTGAAACAAAAGATGAAGCTAGAAGTAGATTGCTTACCCCTTTCTCTCGTCTCCTCGCAGCTCACAATGCTTGCATCTCTTACTAGCCCACGTTATCTTGGATCTGCAGTCTCAGTGCATTCAAGTCTCAGCACAATCTCCTTTAGAGTTCTAGACTTTTTCTAAAATATCTTAGCCCATCACAGCCACTCTGTTTCCTGTCATAATGTCATTTGCCCTGGGCATGTACGGAATCCTTGCCCTTCTTGTACTATGTCATTTTGTGGAGGTGGCGTTTGCCATGTGACTTTCAAAAAAGCCAGCGGGTTTTAGGAATGTTCACAAATGTTTTAGTTGTGTTATTGGTATGGATGCCATTACATATATTTTATATCACTTGATATTTTCACATAAGTCTCAGAAGTTTCATTCATTTAGTTTTAATCTTTATTTTCTCCATTCTTCACATTGGATAACATATTGATATTCTATCTTCAGAAAATAATATTTAGAAGACAATCTATCTTCAATTTCACATATCCCTCCTTTCTGCTATCTCCAGTCTGTTTCTAGAGACTTTTCAAGGAGATTTTCATTTCAAATATTTTACTTTTCAGTTTTAAAATTTTTATTTTATTCTTTCATTCAGTTTTCATTTTTCTGCCTAGTTTTACTTTCTTTTCATTCATTATGATACATTATCCTTTATAGTCTGAAACATAGATTTAATAGATATTTTCAAGTCCTTGCCTGCTAATTCCAACATCTTGAATATTTCAGGTTCAGTAACAATTGACTGCTTTTTCTCTTGACTCAGGATTAAATTTTCTTGTTTCTTTGTGAGTGTACTAATTTATTATTTTATGCTGCATATTCTGAGTGAAACATTGTTACAGCTAATGTTTCATACCGTGAATCTTGGTATTTCCCAGGCAGTTGTTCACAAGTAAGCCAAGGATTTGATTGGTATTTTTATTCAGATTTAAGGATTTCCTCCTTTCCTAGATTTTCCCCTTCACTTTCTAGCTGCCCTGGCAGCCCTAAACTCCATCATCTGACTTCTTAATTCATTATGACTATGATAATTCTGCTTATATTTTCTCCATCCAATTCCCTGCTCATTAGAAAATGCCCACAGGTACGAAGTTTAATAAAGGTGAATCTTATCCAGGGAAGTTTCCTTCTGTCAAGGGCCAACTTCCCTCCTTTTTTTTTTTTTTTCCCCTCTTCCTGCTTTTTGTTGCCCTCCAGACCTATTTTGTCCAGTGTTTACAAATGTTAGATGTGACAGAGTTAGTAACATATAAGCATCACTACCATTACAGGAAGTGGCATTTGAGTAGGTAGATATTTTCAACTTGCAAGATCAGTACCGTTCTGTAGAAATATAATATTAACTACCTTCATAATTAAAATTTTTCTAGTAGTCACATAAAAAATGTAAAAAGAAATAGGGAAATATAATTTTAATACTATATTTTATTTAAACCAACATATCCAAACATTACCATTTCAGCAAATAATCAACATAAAATTAATAGTAAGATATTTTCTATTTTTGTTTACTAAGTCTTTGAAATCTGGTACGTTTATTCTTTCAGTACAGCTCCATACAGATGCTAAATTTATAAGAGTTAAAGAGGAGTGTAGTATTACTGAAATCATAAAGTTAGGTTAAATGGAAAATATTTTACATTGCTTTAGTTTATAAATAAATTGACAGCAATAAAATGAAATTGTGCACTGTTGGTGGGAATGTACATTGGCGCAGCCCCTGTGGAAAATGGTATGGAGGTTCCTCAAAAAACTAAAAATAGAACTACCATATGACCCAGCAATCCCACTCCTGGGCATATATCTGGAAAAAACAAAAACACCAATTCAAAAAGATACATGCACCTCAATGTTCATAGCAGCATTATTTACAGTTGCCAAGATCTGGAAGCAGTCTAAGTGTCCATCGACAGAGGAATGGATAAAAAAGATGTGGAATACCTCTCAGCCATAAAAAAATAATGAGATTTTGCCATTTACAGCAACATGGATGGACTTGAGGGCATTATGCTAAGTGAAATAAGTCAGACAGAAAGACAAATACTATATGATATCACTTAGAAGTAGAATCAAAAAAACAACAAAGTAGTGAATATAACAAAATAGAAGCAGACCCACAGATATAGAGAACAGACCTAGTGGTTACCAGTGGGGGTGGCAAGGGGCAATACAGGGATGGGGGAGTCAGAGGTACAAACTATTGTGTATAAGATAGGCTACAGGAATGTATTATACAGCACAGGGAATATAGCCAATATTTTGTAAGAACTAAATGGAAAGTAACCTTTAAAATTATATTAAAAAGTTTGAAAATTAAACATAAACTACTATGTGTAAAATAGATAAACGATGAGGGTATATTGCATAGCACAGGGAATTATAGTCACTATCTCATAATAACTTTTAATTAAGTAGAACGTGTAAAAATACTAAATCAGTATGCTGTGCACCTGAAGCTAATATAATATTGTAAATCAACTACTAAAAATCCCAACCAACCAACCAAACAAAAAATAAAACTCAAAATTCCGTTCCTTGGTTTTGCTAGCCACATGTCAAGTGCCCAGTGGTTACAAGTGGCTAATGGCTGTTACGTTGAGCAGCATACATAGGTCAAGATGATAAGAAAGTATTTCTGTATTTTCACTAAAGGAATTGGCCTTAATGTTAGCTATCAGTACAAGTACAATTTTATAGGAATTAAAAATAATATAAACGATTTCAATTCTATTTTGGAAAAAATAAATAGACTTTGTCAATATTTTCCATGATATGAAACAAATTCTAAAGTTTTGCAAAAAGATTTTGGAAACAGCAAAGCCAGGTTAGTTTGCATAATGTCCATTATTTATGTGCAGAATTTGTCAACAAATTGCTATTTTTTAGTAGAACACATTGTTCATTCTTCTATGAAATTATCTTTTTGGGATTCATATTTAAAAATATCCTGGCTATAAAAGTCTCCTACTTTGAAAGTGTCCCTTTTTGTTGGCCAAATAATTATAATGATGTTGATTATTTAAAAAGTATTCTTTTGGTATTATGGTTATAACTGTCTTGATTCCCAAGGCAGAAATGTGTGTAAATTGGCTTGTGTAAAACTCCAGCTCTGTAAACCAGCATAAAAATCTCACAGTGATTGGCGAGGTAGAAAATATATCTACAAACTGAGTGTACTAAGAACAGAGCTGATAGTATCTAGAGAGCCTATGTCCTAATTCTAATGACTTATCAAATTTCTTATAGGTTTTTAGTACATATCTGGTTGATATGACCTGTGCTAAACTCTATCAGTATCCAAATAAAATGAAGAATCTGCTTAACCACTCCCCCATCCCCACAAAACAAATCAAAATCTTAAAATTCCATGATCATACGACAGGAAACTTCGAATATGACCAAGAACAGCGATGTCAGTTTGCGCTCGTTTGGGGCCCAGTGGCCATGCATATGCAATAAATATGGTTAAACTACATAAAGTGAGTTGTTGAAGAAAAGAGCTAGGAAAAGAACAGTGCCACTGTCTTTCTTGTTGATCTACAGGTCAAAAAGAGGTCGAGTAATTGGAGAAGAGGGTCAGGAAGTTTTCTTCATGCTGGACAGCTCAGTAGACCTTTGGGCATGTGGCATCATTTATATGAAATTTTCTTAAGCATTTATTATGTACCATATAAAGACTATCTTCTGAGTATACTGTTGAATAAGATAACCATAGTCCCTACCCTCAAATAGGTATGAGTCCAGTGGGTAAATTGCCAGGCAAAGTGCTAAGAATTTTATAATTATTACTTATTTAATTGTCAATGATAAAAAAAAATGGAAACAGTGTGATGGGTTTTTTTTCAAGGATAGAATGTGAGGCCTGGAAATGATTTCTTCACAGTAACCAAAAATGTGTGTAGCATGGCTTGGATTTAAACTCAGGTTTGAGTCACTCTAGATGCCATAGTCTTAACCACTCTCCGTAGTACCCAGTAGAGATCATCTGGCATCTCTTGGTTCTTTATGAACACAGCCTTCTCCCCACCCTAGAATATAACCCTTCTGAGATTTAAAGGCCCTGATACCCTTACTCATGGCTGCATTGCTTTTGTGAAAAGGGATTATTTCTATCTGCACACAAAACTTTACTCTCTATGTCTAATGACAGTGTTATACATTCTGAATTCCTCAGGATATTAGTCTAGATCCTATACCCTGGGCTTCAGTAGCTTTCAAACTTGTAGGAGTGATCCAGGCTTCTAATGAGAGGGCTGTTTTACTTCTTTGGATTAAAATAATAGGATTCTGAACCTGGAAGCATCCTTAGTTTATCTTTCCCAGCCCGCTTGTCTTTTAGACATGGATACAAATTCTAAAGAGGTGCCAATGCGTTCAAGATCTGAAAGTCAGAGAGTGTCAGTCATTAGACCAGAACTCACCTATCTTGACTCGCAAGTATTATTTCCTCTGTGTCACAGATACCACTTGCCTCACAGGTACCTCTTACTCTCTCAAAGTTTTGGACCAGATAATAGTCTAACTAGGAAAACTTCGCTGGCAGAACTTCTGGGTTGTCCAGGAGTTACAATGCTCCCACCCAACAAGGATCCTTCAGTGTTCTGAGCTTCCTGTGGATGTGGAATGGGAGGTGGGAGTGAGTGAGGGTCACTCAATTTAATTATCCATGAAACATCTGGTACAGAGGGAGAAATGATTTGCTTACTTTATTTGTTAGCCAAGCTTTTTCATTAAGCAACATGCTTATATGTTGCTAAAAGGGAAGTAAACATTTCAGAATCACAGAATTGCAGGACTGTTTATCATGCCCATTCTTCACTCTTTCCAATGATTAAACCCTACTTTAATATGCCAACCAAATAGGGTTATCTAGCATCTTCACTGGGCAGTCACATGTATTTTCTATTTTGTTACTTACAACCCTGTTAGGTAAATATTAAGAGTAACCCCATTTTTTCAAATGAAGACTTAGCTCATAAATATTAAGAAACAACAATGGATAATTATCAGAGCAAGAATTAGGACTTAGTTCAGTCAGGATCCTCAACTTGTATTCTATATCTTCCCACGTCAAGTTTTCCTTGTCCTTTCCAGTGACAGGGCACTCATTAGTACCCAGGGTACTTCTGCTTGTCTTTTGGTTATTGTGATTATGAGAAAGCTCATCCTTTAATGAGGCTGAAATTTGTTCCTGTTGGGCTTCTGCAAAGTAACTTTATTTATTGATCTTTATATATAAATATGTGGGAACAAGTGTGGTAATTTTCTTACATGATGATCCTTAAAGAATATAAAGAGAAATCCCACTGGTATCTCCTTTTCTTTTCTTCCTCAAGTTATGTATTCCCATGTCTTTCAAATAGTCTCTCTTGGGACAGGGTTTCTAGTTACCTTGCTGTCCCGTTCCTCTCTTCTGAACTCACTTCATTTTAAATCAGCCTTAAAGTGAGGCTCCTAATTGACTGAAATCTGGAGCTGGAAAAAGGGATCATCCAATACATGGCTTAGATAAAACAGAAGTTTCCTTCTATAGCACGTAGAAGTTCAGAGGTGAGTGGTCTGAGGCTAGTAGCATTGCTCTATGATCTTGAGCACAGACGTCCAGGATTTCTACAATCCTCATTTCCCAGCCAGCAGTGTGGGAGACGAACATGCAGGGAAAGCAGCTCTATCTCTAAGAACATGACTGGAGGTTTTGCATATCATTTCCAAAATTATTTAGTGGCTACACCTAGCTGTCAGGGAGATGGGAAATATCACCTCCATCTGGGCGGCCATATCTCTGGTGAAAATTCAGGATGTTCTATTACTAGAAGGAGGAAAGGAAAAATGGACCCGGGAGGACCATTGCAGATTCTGCCACCTAGAGTAAGGTGAAGATAAAAAGGAAAGGAAAAGACAATGTATCTTGTTGGCCAGAGCATGGAAATAGGAACCAAGAAGTTTCCGTTTTCTGATTTATCTGGCCTCTACCAAGTCACTTAATTGTTAACTTTACCTTTAGTCCTTAAAAAAAATTAATTATATTCCATTTTTTCTATTTCACAAAAATATTGTGATTTAGTTATAAAAGTCATTTTGCTTGCTGAATTAAATGATTTTATAATGGAATTATACCAAATGTGACTATTCTTTAAGTGATCTGTTTGGAATGAACACATTATTAGGACCCAACAAGGTGGAATTATAGAAGACAGAAGATTCCCAAATTAGAGAAATGGCAAGGAAGTTATTTAGAAAAAGGTTTTATATGCTAAGGCTCTTCAGCAATTATTTTCCTTAAGGTTTAATATACCTTTGGGGGGAAGAAAACAGTTTGGAATTAACATTTTTGTTTTGTATGGTTCAGCAGAACTTTAATGTGACTATTTCCCCCATTGAGTGATTCTGGAAGATGTAAACTGGTTCTGATCATTCTCGCAGAGATTTCACTGATATGATAATTGGTTGAACCACAGATGAATCTAAACATTTAGAAGCTGCACCATAAATGAACTATAAGCTCTATGGAGCGCTGGGCATTTTTGTTAAGCCTTGGTACTGCAATTTGTACTCGTAGACTAGAGCGTATAACCAGAGAGGGAGAAAATGTGTCTTCTAAAGGAAAGATTCAGGATCAAATAAATGTCAATCCACTCTGTATCCCCCAGGGTTCTCTAAAGATTTGGATATGTGAACATGTGAATAGGCCCCAGACTGCCCCTGAATGATATGTGTATTGTTACTACTTTACTTCTAAGAAGCATAGGTGTATCTATGCTTCTTCACATACTTCTTGCTCAGTTTTGCCTCTGGTGAGGTGGTCTATGAGAGAGTCCTGTTGTAGAAGGTTTGGATCCCCTTTTCAAGCCCAGCTGTCCTAGTTGGGACCTGCAGCAGAGACTGCTAGAATCTCTGCCCTTCCTTCTTCCTTTCTAACAGACTTTGATCCTGGGAGTGCCATTGTGCCCAGCCAAACGTCAGCATTTCCCAGTGTCTCTTACAGACGGGTCGGGGTGCCACTGGCGTGGACAAAAGTCACTGGATAGGCCCTCCATGAGAACACTGAGTCGGGACTAAGCACGGTGAGGTGTACTATTATGCTGGTATCCCTTCTTTTTCTCTTCTCCCTGCAATGTGGATGTGATGGCAGTAGCCATGAGCTGACGATGAAAGGGGAGAAGAAGACAGAAGGAGCCTGAGTCTCTGATGATTTGGGAGCTGCCGTACCAGCCTGGGACTTCTTGTTCCCTGATTTCATCTATATAAGACCCCACCCCCCAAATTGTTTATACTACTACTGTGTCTCAGGATGAGTTTTATAGAAACAGAGCTTCAGACAGGGATTCAGGGGCAAACTTACGAGGGAGGGAGTGAAGCAGGATAAGGAAAGGTGGAGCAGGAGAGCGACAATGTGGTCTCAGGTAAAGTCTAATCTCTGCTCTGTGGAGATGTGGGGAGTCTCTGGAGCATAAACTGCCCTGTAGAGTTGTCCCTCTTTAAGGCAAAGGGGACAGCCTTTTGTACCACATGTAAGGTAGTCACTGGCTGTGAGCTACCCCCAGAAGAGGTGTGTGCATAATTTCCTGGACAAGGCCATGTTTGTCAACGGAGAACAGTTCTCCAGGGAAGAGGGACAGAGTGAACCATCAGCTGATGCCTCAGACAGTCTGGGGTCTGGGTCCTGGACAGCCCAGGAAAGTGGTCCAGGCAGAGCATTGCAATGTCTTGTATAGTCTACTTCTTGCATTGCTCGTAACCACTTACTTCTCACATGTTCATTCCATCCAACCACATCTCCAGGATTCTAGGTTCAAATTTCCTGGGGAAATTTTCAAGAGAAGGGTTAGTGGGATGAGCTCCAGAGCTGCTGCTTTCAGTCCTGAGGCTGTTACTGATTCTCATCTCCCTTCTCTTTAGCCCACTCTAGACAATTCTCTTTCAGCCAGTACTTCTTAAGTGTTGGATGATCTAGACCCTCATCCCTAAGAGGTCTGAGCCCCCTGGTTAATAAGCCCTTATCAAGCAGTGATTGCTCTACTTTCCCATTTAGAGTTAAAACTGAACATGAGAGTATCAAGAGATGCCCCAGTAGATTATCTGGGTGTCAAATTCCTTCCCGTCTCCCTTAAGTGACGGCCATCCTATCACCTCACGGCCATCAGGATTAATTCTTCCTGACAGTACGAAAACTTTTTTTCTGTGGCTGTTGGTCAATTGACACAGAACCTACAGGTAATCAAGTGGCACCTTTGCTTTAAATTTAGTGGCTTTCTTACTGTGTCTACTGCTGGAAGTGTCCCCCTTTGAGCATCAGCACCTCTAGAACCACAGAGCCTAAAGTTGTGGATATAGGAAGCACATATTCTCCTACTGGTCCCTGAGAGTGTCAGTGAGAAGGCTCACTTCTAATTTCATTCCTTGGTTGCTAGAATATTTACTGCATTCTTTTTTCCCTCTTTCACAGAAAAACTGTGATTCCAAATGCTGCTATAGCTATAAAAGTGCTTTTTAACCTGTTGAACAGAATGGTATTTTAATGTTAGTTTAGTCCATGTTGGTATTCCTCAAGTGACCTGTTTGGAATGAGCCTACATAAAATGACTATTGGTTTAAGAGTAGAATGCCTCCTCAAGGAAGGCACCCCATCCTCAGGGTGTCATCTCTACTTGGTTTTCTGTTCATTGGACGCACCAGGCAGGTTCCCGTCCCAAGGCATTTATACTTGCCGTTTCCTCTGTCTACAGTGTTCTTCCCCTAGACGTCTGCATGGCTCACTCTCTGTCCTTTCAGGTCTTTCCTCAACCATCACCATCTCAGTAATGCCTTCCTTGGCCTTCTACGTAAAATTTTAATCCTGTTCAGAGCAGTCTTCATTTGCTTTCCATGCTCTATTTTGTGTCCTTAGCACCCAACATTATCTATTTATTGCACACTTTACTTCTATATCTTATTTTCTGTCTCATAAACTAAAATAACAAAAGCTCTATCAGGACAAAACAGTGTCTGGTTCTACGTGCTCAGTAATTACTAGAATTAATGAAAAGAAGTCTATTCCATAATTGTTGGTTACTTCTCCACTTTAACCTAGGAATTTCTTGGTTTATGTTGTGAATGTGATGAAATGGGGATTTTCTTCCTGAGCCCCCCAAAAGAGAGTGTATCACTCAAAGTCAAAGAAGATTGAAATTAGAATCAAACCTCTGACCTCAGCAGTCAGGATGCAAAGCCTTCAATGGGTCTTGAATATAACTTGGTCACTCTTGTATTTTACAAATGAGGAAATCGAGCCTCAGAGCTAGGAAGCGACTTGCCTCGGATCACGGAAAGCAAGTGGTGTGTGTTGATGGAGAACTCCGTCTCCTCAGTTGCAGTGCAGTGTGCTGTCAGTCACGCCTTTCTTGGTCTATTGTTTACAAACTAACATATTCTGATAACTTTTGAACTGAGATGTTCTTAAAATAATAATTGTTATTTTTGAGAAGAAAAATATTTCAGATGTTAGCAAAACCTTGCTTAGCTTTTCATACGTAATTGTTTATACCCAGTAAATGACTGTTACAATATTCGTATATATTAATATACATATTTTTACTACATATAAACATAATAAACTGTTCAATTTTGGCATAGTGCTCATGTTCTAAGAACCCTGAAAGGCAAAGAGTTGTTATTGTATTCATTAAATTATTAAACAAGTATCTATTGAATACCTACTGTGTGCCAGAAATTACCCTAGGTACTGAAACTTGAGGAATTAATAACACATCTGAAGCCCTTGTAGAGGAGACAGATGGTAAACAATTAACAAAAATAATTTCAGATAATATTATGTACTTTGAAGAAAATAAAATAGGGGCATGAAATAGAGATTGGACAAGGAAAATTTTCTAAGAAACTGACATCTTGAAGAGACTGAAGGGAAAGAAGCAATCAGCCACTGATGATGTGGGGACAGAGGGGTGTAGACAGACACCAGCAAGGACAGAGGTCCGTATGCTAGAATAGGTTTCTCATGTTCAAGGAGGAAAAAAAAGGACAAGTTGATTGTGGCATTGCAAACAAAAGGAAGGTTGGTAGAATACGAGGTCAGAAAAGAAGCAGGAGTTTGATCATCGAATCTCATAGTCCTGGTGAAGATCTTGGGAAGCCGTAGTAGGAAGTGGTTTAAAGGGGGGTAAGATTTTTAAAATTCCACAATGGTTAATTAGTAGAGAACATGTCTCAGAGGAGCGAAAGTAGAAGAAGGAAAGCCAGTAAAATTACAGAAAAAAAAAATCAGTCAAGAGATGAAGGTGGCTTGGAGAAAGGAGGTTACCATGGAGATGGAGAGATCATATCGTATATCTGTAGGTACCATACCAACCATTGCTTAAGCAACCAGATGGTATGAAGTGTTTGGGTACATGCAAACTCTTGCTGGTATGACAAGGTTAAAATGGCTGGTAGGTGGTGAGGATTCCATCAAAAGAGAATACATGTGTTGCAAATCTAGTTCACTTCATGGATTACTGGTTTAAGAAGATGTTATTTTTAAAAAAAAGACGCAGGGAGGATTGTTCTGTGGTCAAAGAAGTGTAGAGAGCAAACCCAACATACTCCCATTTAGAGATTTACAGTGCACAGTAGCACATTAAAAATTCTGAGGAGTCTAGCAGTAAAGAAAAACATTTAACTTTGTCCTTCCCACACTTTCTTAGATCCACTGATCAAGAAACCCTGCCTATTTCGCTTGCTTACAGAATGCTCACTTGTAAGCTGAGGGGACATGGTTTTTGAAAGATCTGATACAGTGGAAAGAGAACCAGAATCAGAGATCATTACGCTCTACCGCCATCAGTGCCGTTGTTTTGTGTGCTATTGGACATAACACTTTTCTTGTGGGAACCTTAGTTTCCTCATCAGTCAAATACAGGGTCACAATAACTGGTCACTAGCTTCTCTTTCTTTTATCCAGTTGTTTTGTGTAAACCTGTTTTTATATAAATCCTCAAAGGCCGGTTGCTTTATGTGAAGTTGCCAACTCAGCTGAAATGATAGTTTGGTGGTCCTTCTTCAACCCCTTCTCTGTCTCTCTCAGCTGATGACTTTCTCTCTTTATACTATCTGAGCATTTTTACCATCTTCACTTGGAAATAAGACAGTTAGTAGCTGGATTAGAATTGCTGCTGGCCCAACGTCTGAATCTCCTAGGAGAAGAGTTATAATACTGGGAAGGTGGGACGGAGACCAATCGGATTTAGAGTAGAGCTGGTATACTCAGCGGTTACTAGGCAACTGCGCGGGGCTGGATGGAATGAATGTTGATACCCAGACTGTGTCTTGTAAGCTATTTGCTTCACATCTTAAGGGCTACATTTCTTAGCAAAAAAGATTGAGTGATGAGAAAACATTCTCTTGTTGTTCAGAACATTTTCTGGAAAAAATGAAAATACAAGCCATGTTTCTGCATGTTGAAGGCTCTGTTAACTCTGTTGACCAAAAGATCTATCTTCCCTCCCTCCCTCCCTCTCTTCCTCCCTCTCTTCCTCCCTCTCTTCCTTCCTTGCTTTTCTTTTTCCTTTCTCATTTGAGAAATGGGCAATCATTCTCTATTTCTCAGGGCCTTGAACATTCCTTAGCTGTGCCTTTGGGAACCACCAGCAAGCCTGAGAAATAGGCAGAACAAAGGAAGACCATCAGGCTGGTAGAGGAAATGGGGGTTAAAAAGCCATGAAAGCGGGCTTCCCTGGTGGCGCAGTGGTTGAGAGTCCGCCTGCCAATGCAGGGGACACGGGTTCGTGCCCCGGTCCGGGAAGATCCCACATGCCGCGGAGCGGCTGGGCCTGTGAGCCATGGCCTCTGAGCCTGTGCGTCCGGAGCCTGTGCTCTGCAACGGGAGAGGCCACAACAGTGAGAGGCCCGCATACCGCGAAAAAACAAACAAAAAGCCATGAAAGTGTAGAGGTAGAGGAGAGAATGAGAGAAAGGTTAAGAGAAAAATTGATGAAGAAGTACTTTATTTTTAGAAGGTAAGTTGGGAAGAAGCAGCAGTTTCAAACTGGTGTTAATGCTTTCAGTTTGAAGAGATATAACGGCTGCTAAGCCAAGTCCATTGGGGTCTCTATCCCTTTCCTTGTTACCGGATATGGTAGTAATAGAAGAAAACGTATTAAACAATCTATCTCCATACGAGAGAACTTTGTCTTCGGTAGCTCATTGTGCGAGCTTTTCCTCAGATCTTGGTAATCCATTTTAGGGAGGGAGGTGGATATAGCATGAGAAGGTAGAGTGAACTGGAGAGGGAAAACCTCACCTGGGATAGGAGAAACGAATAGGTTGGAGATGCAAGGACGGGGCAAAAAAAAATAGAGCGTCACAAGGGGAGTTAATGATGGCAAGAATTTTAGTGAGGTTGAGAGTGAATTGGGACAGAAAAAGTCTTTGGAGCAGGTGTGGGGTGATGACAGGGGAAAGATGATTTGAAAGAATATTTCTATGGACTGTGAATTGGAGCTCCTTTTCTGTTCTTGAGGAACAGAAGTAAAGATTGTCATTGCTTGTAATTGCTTCTGATTGCTGTCTATTTACCATGACACAGCAAAGACTAGGTGACCTACAGTCACAGTTTATATGAAGATTACACAAAAGATGGCAAGCAGTGGAAAAGCTGAATGGGGAAAATGGGAAGAGTACATATATAGAGAAGTAAGTGCATAGTAAAGGAACTGTGAAATGTTTACTGTTTTCACCAAAGACTTAAAATTCTAAGCAAGAAGATTTAGATCTACATGCAGTTCTGGATTGTAGACGTGTACTAGGAAACTATTTTGACATTCACATTACCCGACAAATCCAACTGCTCATTTTTAAGAACATGTTGGCTGTGGAATCTTTATGGCTTACTGTAAGAACACATCTCCTGAGGGAGAAGAATAAATGGAGCAGATTTCCTGGTCTTGGCGTCTGTGGTTTAATGATTCAGTACCTTTGAAACAAATTTTAAAATACTTGATACCAATTATGCACCCTTATCCCAGCACACTGTAGTCACTGGCTTTGCCCTCCTGACATTGACTTTCCGTCAATGTTTTCCACATTACTTGCTATCTTACTTCCTAGGCTGCGTCCAAAGAGGCTGGACATAATGAAATCATTATCTTGTTTCTGTTTACGTCAATGTCCACCAGGGCCTCGCACTTCCAGCACTAATTACCCCAGAGCTCTGGTGAAAGTTCAGTACTGTTTGAAGAACAGTATCGGTATAGGGAATTGTTTCACACATGTATGTGTTCCATAGGACACTGAACATGCAGAATACTGTTCGGGCAAAAGATTCCGTAGTCACATCTATTTGATACATACTTGAAGCAATGCTGGTATAAGATAAAAAAACATCGGGTGAAGCACGAAGGGACTTGATTTCTAGTACTAGTCATACACTTAGCCCTCTGTATGTCCTTGGCAAGCGACTGCCTCTCTGTAGGACTGTGAAATGGAGGTCACATTATTTGTCTTCCCTGTGAGAGAGGGTTGTAGCCTCTCATTTGGTTATAGTTTCTAGGTTAAAGTCCTGGCTCTATGGTCAGAGAGCCTTTATTGGTATTCCAGCTCTGCTTCCTAAAGCTGTGTGACTAGGTCAAGTTACTAAACTTACCTGAGCTTTAGTTAATCCTTAGATGTGAATAATATATGTATCTCATGGGGTTGTTAGACTTAAATATAAAAGAATTAATTATCATCATCGTACTACTTAAATACTTATTAGAACAGTCACAATTAATAGCAATACGATAATTAGCAGCAAGAATGATTATAATTATTAAATTTATTGTTTAAAGAAAAAACACTGATAATAGTAGCAGTAACAACAGAGTAGCTATGGTTTATTAAGCACTTCTTTTCCAGGGACTATTCTAAGAGCTTTACTTCATTATCTTATTTAATTACCAGAAAATCCTATAAGGAAGTTATCTAATTATCCCCATTTTAGGGAGAAGGATGCTGTGGTTCATAAAAGTTAAAGTTGCTCAGTCTCAGTCAGTAAGCAGCAGAGTGAGACATGCAGCTGTCCTGTCCAGTGCCAGAGGCTTTGAAGCTAACCTCTCCCCAGGTTCAATGTCCTTTCAACCTGCCCCTTGGTGCTCTTAGCCTCTCTGCCCTCCACCTAGGTAAGGGCTCTGAAGGGAGCAAACTTGGAGTTCTCTTTAGAGTTCATTAGCAAATCATTACAAATGAAAATTAAAGACGTGTGGACAGGATAAGAAGTGCTAGAAGTACTTAGATTTCCCTACTGATTTTTTTTCTTTCTTAATGGCAATATTTATTTAAATGTCTAACTGTAATTGAGAAGATAGTGCCGTAACTTGAATGTAAAGAGAATTTAAGTACTGATTACTGATTTAAAAAAAAATAAATAAAGTGGATAGCGCTGAGTTCTCAGAGAGGTTATTGCACTGTGAAGTCCGTGAAGGCAGGAGCTGAGACCTCTTTGACGCGTAGTGCATGTTTTGGAAATGTTGGAAAGAGGGTTTGAAGCTTTGTAGGTCTTGGAAGAAAAATGGGCAAGATTGCCATCTAGTGGACTCTGAGTCAACTTCAGCTCAAAAAATACTAGCAGTGTTTGAGTGAAATTTATCTAAAGTGGTAAGTAACACTAATGGGTAATTTATTCAGATATACGACAGAGAAATATTACCTGGGTCAGACCAATACTCACGCTGAATTGTGAGTTGGCAGAATCAGAAGACTAAGGAGCATTTTAGCGGTTCAGATGCATAGGACGTTAGCGCAAAAGAGAATCTGAGATTAACGTATTTAATCTCCTCCTTTTACGGCCCAGGGAAGGACAGCAACTCATTTAGGTTCACCCGAGTATGATAACTAGTCAGCAGGCTTCTTAATTTCATGTCCAGTGCTTAGACTTTTATATCCATCCCAAGCTTATAAGTTCTCCCAGTTAGCCACTATAGATTCAGTTACAAAAGAAGATAGATGTGATAAGTGGTAAATTCTCCCAACTCTTTTGGAAACATCTCTGTGCATACCATGAAAGCACTACTTATGGCATAGTATTGAAACATACCAGTATCTTACTGAGGGGTCAGAAGTGTTTGTCTGTATCTGCTGTTTAGGGATTTGCTAAGTACACACATCTGAAGAGTGTATTATTGGACTGTTGTGATTTTGTTGACTTTCATTCTATCCCCATACAGCCATTAACTTTTGACTCTTGTGCCTATGTTTTTCATAGAAGCTGGAGGGGATAGAAATGACAAAAAGAGTGTTACCACATGTAAATGTCATATTTAAGATACAGAGGAGGAATGTAACCCCTGTTTTGAATCATGGCTGTGTTCCTTCCAGGCTGTATTATATGGAGTTAGTTTCTTTGTTTCTCCATCTCTGGAATGGAGATGGTGATAATGTGTACTTCAGCTCAGGGTCTCTTGAGATTTAAGAGATGAAGCACAATACTCTATCACAATTCCCAATCAGTTGATCTCTCTGTTTCTCTCTGTTTGTCTCTCTGTGTCTCTCTTTCTATCCCCCTCACCCCTCCCTGGGAAAAGAAAGTTTTCATTTTTAAAATTGTCTTTCTTGCCTTTTCTCCTTAAATTCCAAACCTGTAGAACAGTTGAAAGAATAATTTATACCCAAATACCCTTCTCCTAGGTTCACCAGTTGTTAATATTTGAAAGTTGTGTATATTACACCTTCCACTCGTAAGTTCTTCTGCATGCATCACCTAAAAATAAGGACATTTTTCAATATAACCATAATACCATTAACATAACTAAAAAGTTGCTAATAATTATGTAATATTGTCTAATATTATTTATATTCAAATTCCTTTAATTGTCCCATGAATGTTTTTACATCATTATTTTTCAGTCCAGGATCCAACCAAGGTTACTGTATTACATTTGGTTCTTATGTCTCTTTGGTTTCTTATAATTTAGTATGGTACCCCTCAAACTAAATGTTTTGTTTTCCATGATGTTGACTTTTTGAAGATTCAGGAGGCAGATTATAACTCCTGGTGATACTAAATTTGATCATTGATTCAGCTGGAAACTGCAAGTTACTTCTGTTGTAAAGGTATATTCTTCTGGTTATATTAAATATATTTGGGGTGATACTTCGGGCCTGTGTGAACATTCTGTTTTCAGATTTTTTTTTTTTTTTTTTTTTTTTTTTTTGCAATACGCGGGCCTCTCACCGTTGTGGCCTCTCCCGTTGCGGAGCACAGGCTCCGGATGTGCAGGCTCAGCGGCCATGGCTCACGGGCCCAGCCACTCCGCAGCATGCGGGATCCCCCCGGACCGGGGCACAAACCCGCGCCCCCCGCATCAGCAGGCGGACTCCCAACCACCGCACCACCAGGGAAGCCCCTGACTCCTGTTTTTTTGAATGGACTAAAGAGGGAGAGTGAAAATAAGGGGGACCAGTTTAGAGGCTGTTGTAACAATCCAGTTGAGAGATGATGATGATTTAGACCAGGATGAGGGTAATGGATTGAATGAGAGGTGGTCAGATTCGGAGTATATGGTTGAAGGCAGGGGCTGTGGGATTTCCTAATGGGTGAAATAAGTGACTGAGAGAAGTCATGATGTGGTCAATCGATTGGGCTGAGCATTTGGGTTGATAGTACTGGAGGGAGGATGGATACAAAGAATCAATGTCTTAGAGCATTTTCTTTTTAATAGACTATTTTTGAGAGGAAATTTTAGGTTCATAGCAAAATTGAGAAGAAAATACAGTGAGTACCCATATATACCTCCCTAAACATATGCACAGATTCCCCTGCTATCAACATTTCACTGCAGTGGTAGATTGTTACAATCTATGGCACGTGATTATCCCCCAAAGTCAATAGTTTACATCAGGTTTCACTCATGGTGTTACATAATCTGCGGGTTTTGACAAATAAAAATGACATGTATCCAGCTTCACAGTATCACACAGAATAGTTTCACTGCCCTAAAATTCTCTGTGCTCTACCCTATTCATCCTTCCTCCCCGCAACCCTTGGTAACCACTGACCTTTACTGTCTCCATAGTTTTTTGTTTTTTGTTTTTCAGAATGTCATATAATTGGAATCATACAATATGAAGCCTCTTAATAATTTTTTTGTCTTTTAGTAATATGTGTTTAAAGTTCTTCCATGTCTTTTCATGGCTTGATAACTTCCTTTTAATGCTTAATAGTACTCAGTTGTCTGAATTGTCCCATAGTTTGTTTATCCATCACCTCCTGAAAGGCATCTTGGTGGCTTCCAAGTTTTGGTAATCGTGAGTAAAGCTGCTGTAAACATCCATGTACTGGTTTTTGTGTGGACATAAATTTCCAGCTCATTTGGGTAAAAACCAAGGAGCACGATCACTGGATTGTATGGTAAAACTATGTTTAGTCTTGTAAAAAACTTGGAGCATTTTTTATTGTATTAAATTCCATACACACATCCTCTTATTACCTCCTCTATGTCATATATATGCTACCACATCTAATTGGTTGTAGGCTACTGCCACTTCTATATCAAGCCTTTTTTTCATTGCCTTACAAATTCTTTTGGTTCTCCAAGATTTATGTAATGATGTGGGTGCCGTCTAGTGGACATAAAGAAAATGTGTTTTGATAGAATGAGAACAACCACAAAAAGATTGATTAAAAATAACTAAATTGAAATCTTATTCAATTGTGCTAAATAAGAAAAACGTTTCAATGCTTTGGACATCGAACCCATATTTGGACTACAATGGGGTCCAAGACTAGGCAAGGCGTGGTAGAGAAAAGAAATAAGCAAAGATTAGCAAGTTAATATCCTGAATATCTGAATTTGTTCACCAAAATGATTTGGGGTCTGCGTACATATACAGAGATTTTTCGTGTGTGTGTGTGTGTGTGAGAGAGAGAGAGGGAGGGAGAGGGAGAAGAGAATATTAAAGAATAAAACATGGCGATTGTCTTCAAGAAAAAGTGCAAGATGCAATGATTCAGTATTTAAATTGTAAATTATAAATGGAAGGAGAGGGAAACGCAGAGGGCAGAGGGCTCAGGGAAGGTGTCGCTAAAACACTGTGAACTGACATGGGTCTTAAAATATGAAGAAGATATGAATAGGTAACAGGGAGAACATGAGGAGAGGATAAATTCAGAGCAGTAGAAAGCAAAGTTTGAATTCTAGACATCCATCCAGAATACCAGTATCTATTTGTTTTAACCCATTTGGACTTAAAGAAGAGGTAGAAAGGGTAAGTGAATTAATTCAATTTCTATAGAAGACTCTAACGAAGAGTAATTGTAATAGTAATAAAAGATGATGCTAGTATTAACGATGATGGTGATAGTAAGAGCTAACCCTGATGTATTGCAGTTACTCATTTCTGCTAGATAGAGTGAAGCAGTTGGGATGGACAGACTTAGAAACCTGAACTGTGGGTCTTGTTCTGTGATTTACATACCTTGGGGAAAATCCCATCCTGTTCCTGGGCTTTAGTTTCCTCATCTACTTAGTAAGCATATCAAACCATGTTGCCTCTGACGTGTCGCTGAGTTCTAAAATATGTTGATTATATTTAACTAGGATGTTCAGTGTTTTGTTCTGGTAGCTGAAAAAATCCCAACCCTCGAGAATTTATGTTCAAATATAGGGATAATATAATGTACTCCTAATTGATGACACCTCTTTCCTGACTTACATGTGAGGTAGGGGTTTAGACTGCCCTACGTGGACAACTCTATTGCTGTTTTGGGGGCGAGGGTGGTGCTGTGGATTGGAATAGTGTCGGAGAGTCAGCTCAGTGAGAAGGGCAGCCATGGAAGGCTTTCCATCCCTGCCTCGCTTCTCCTTCACCACTCGAATCTATGGAGTCCTATTGACAGAACTCACGAAGCTCTCGAATCTGTCTGAAGCTCTGTCGAATCTCTACAAACTTCTCTTGAGTCTGCTCAGAGCACTCCCTCTCTTTATCCTGACTCAGGACATCATCCTTGTCTCCTAACGGGTCTCCTGGCCTCCAGTATGGCTCCTTTCCATTCGTTGTTTCTCTCCATGGGCCGAGTTAGCCAACCGGATGATTCTTCTTCTGACACTCCTCCAGTGGCTTTTCACAGTGCACTTGGGTTGAGTACCTAGCATTCTCATTTCTTTCATGTGGTTTAGGAGGCATTTCCTGTTTGGAACACTGCTTGCATTCCAGCCCAGGCTACGCCACTCCCTGTTGAATTTTACCTTTTATCCATTTCTTTCCACGTATTCTTTGACCTCCAGGCTTCTACAACAGGCTGTTCCTGGAATAGGCCCCCTCCACAGCCCTCACCCCAACACCACCCCGAGGAACTGCGTCTGGCACTAGGTTTCACCTGAGTTTCACCATCCTTGAAAAGCTCCCCCAACTTCCGTCCTTGCCGTAGCTGACCCTTCTGTATGTGGCCATGACATCCTTCAGTGCACTGGTCCTAGCACCTACCATATGATGAGGCTGTTGCCTGAAGGACCATATGCTGTTACCGTCATTGCCTACTGGACTATAAGAACCGCAGAGGCAAGAACTGAACCTGCCTTGTTCACACCAGAGTTTCCCGTTAGAGAGCAGTGCCTACTACGAAGCAGATCCCTAACGAGTGAATGAATGAGCGCGGGAAGGAACCAATCAAATGAAAAAATCAACATTTAAATACCTCAAAGGTTTATGGAAGGCCAGGGTTACGTGGGGACTTCAGCTCAGATAGCTGAACTCCCATATAGAGCCTGCCTGCTTTGCACACACTGTGCAAAGCACCCAGCATCAGCTAGTCATAGACACGATAAACCCCAGAGCTACAGAAACCTTCAGCCTCTGCTGCTCTTTGGAATGTTCTGACCCAGAGACTCCCCACTGAGCTGCTGAGCAACATCGCCTAGACCTGTGAGCCCCTTCTGATTCCCTCTCCCAGGAATACCTTGCCTTCTTCCCCTGTGGTTGGTGGCCTCCTCTTGTGGTGCCCACTGGAAGGTCTCGTGCTTTGAGGGACTTGCCTCCAGTCCCTTCCCCTCATTTAAACTCTCAGAGCATTACCCAAATAAAGCTGCTTGTGCTACTGCCACCTTGTGGTCACTTTTTTCCCATCATCGGTGGCAAAATGCCTTGAACTCTTTAACAGTCTTTAAAATGAGGTTGAGGTGTTGTGTTTTTTTTAACATCTTTATTGGGGTATAATTGCTTTACAATGGTGTGTTAGTTTCTGCTTTATAACAAAGTGAATCAGTTATACATATACATATGTTCCCATATCTCTTCCCTCTTGCGTCTCCCTCCCTCCCACCCTCCCTATGCCACCCCTCCAGGCGGTCACAAAGCACCGAGCTGATCTCCCTGTGATGTGGCTGCTTCCCACTAGCTATCTACCTTACGTTTGGTAGTGTATATATGTCCAGGCCTCTCTCTCGCTTTGTCACAGCTCACCCTTCCCCCTCCCCATATCCTCAAGTCCGTTCTCTAGTAAGTCTGTGTCTTTATTCCTGTCTTACCCCTAGGTTCTTCATGACATTTTTTTTCTTAAATTCCATATATATGTGTTAGCATACGGTATTTGTCTTTCTCTTTCTGACTTACTTCACTCTGTATGACAGACTCTAGGTCTATCCACCTCATTACAAATAGCTCAATTTCGTTTCTTTTTATGGCTGAGTAATATTCCATTGTATAGATGTGCCACATCTTCTTGATCCACTCATCCAATGATGGACACTTAGGTTGTTTCCATCTCCAGGCTATTGGAAATAGAGCTGCAATGAACATTTTGGTACATGACTCTTTTTGAATCGTGGTTTTCTCAGGGTATATGCCAGGTAGTGGGATTGCCGGGTCATATGGTAGTTCTATTTGTAGTTTTCTAAGGAACCTCCATACTGTTCTCCATAGTGGCTGTACCAATTCACATTCCCACCAGCAGTGCAATAGTGTTCCCTTTTCTCCACACCCTCTCCAGCATTTATTGTCTCTAGATTTTTTGATGATGGCCGTTCTGACTGGTGTGAGATGGTATCTCATTGTAGTTTTGCTTTACATTTCTCTAATGATTAATGAGGTTGAGCATTCTTTCATGTGTTTGTTGGCAGTCCGTATATCTTCTTTGGAGAAATGTCTATTTAGGTCTTCTGCCCATTTTTGGATTGGGTTGTTTGTTTTTTGGTTATTGAGCTGCATGAGCTGCTTGTAAATTTTGGAAATTAATCCTTTGTCCGTTGCTTCATTTGCAAATATTTTCTCCCATTCTGAGGGTTGTCTTTTGGTCTTGTTTATGGTTTCCTTTGCTGTGCAAAAGCTTTGAAGTTTCATTAGGTCCCATTTGTTTATTTTTGTTTTTATTTCCCTTTCTCTAGGAGGTGGGTCAAAAAGGATCTTGCTGTGATTTATGTCATAGAGTGTTCTGCCTATGTTTTCCTCTAAGAGTTTGATAGTTTCTGGCCTTACATTTAGGTCTTTAATCCATTTTGAGCTTATTTTTGTGTATGGTGTTAGGGAGTGATCTAATCTCATACTTTTATATGTACCTGTCCAGTTTCCCCAGCACCACTTATTAAAGAGGCTGTCCTTTCTCCACTGTACATTCCTGCCTCCTTTATCAAAGACAAGGTGACCATATGTGCATGGGTTTATCTCTGGACTTTCTATCCTGTTCTATTGCTCTTTCTGTTTTTGTGCCAGTACCATACTGTCTTGATTACTGTAGCTTTGTAGTATAGTCTGAAGTCAGGGAGCCTGATTCCTCCAGCTCCGTTTTTCGTTCTCAAGATTGCTTTGGCTATTCGGGGTCTTTTGTGTTTCCATACAAATTGTGAAATTTTTTGTTCTAGTTCTGTTAAAAAGTGCCAGTGGTAGTTTGATAGGGATTGCATTGAATCTGTAGATTGCTTTGGGTAGTAGAGTCATTCTCACAATGTTGATTCTTCCAATCCAAGAACATGGTATATCTCTCCATCTATTTGTATCATCTTTAATTTCTTTCATCAGTGTCTTATAATTTTCTGCATACAGGTCTTTTGTCTCCTTAGGTAGGTTTAATCCTAGATATTTTATTCTTTTTGTTGCAGTGGTAAATGGGACTGTTTTCTTGATTTCATTTTCAGATTTTTCATCATTAGTGTATAAGAATGCCAGAGATTTCTGTGCATTAATTATTTATCCTGCAACTTTACCAAATTCATTGATTAGCTCTAGTAGTTTTCTGGTAGCATCTTTAGGATTCTCTATGTATAGTATCATGTCATCTGCAAACAGTGACAGTTTTACTTCTTCTTTTCCGATTTGGATTCCTTTTATTTCCTTTCCTTCTCTGATTGCTGTGGCTAGAACTTCCAAAACTGTGTTGAATAAGAGTGGCGAGAGTGGGCAACCTTGTCTTGTTCCTGATCGTAGTGGAAATGGTTTCAGTTTTTCACCATTGAGGATGATGTTGGCGTGGGTTTGTCATATGTGGCCTTTATTATGTTGAGGAAAGTTCCCTCTATGCCTACTTTCTGCAGGGTTTTTATCACAAATGGGTGTTGAATTTTGTTGAAAGCTTTCTCTGCATCTATTGAGATGATCATATGGTTTTTCTCCTTCAATTTGTTAATATGGTGTATCACATTGATTGATTTGCGTATATTGAAGAATCCTTGCATTCCTGGAATAAATGAGGTTGAGTTTTATCTTAAGAGTAGTGGGAAGTAATTGAAGGGTTGTAATCATAGGGGTGACATGATCTTACATTCTAAAAGATGTCTCAGTTGGAGAGGACCAAAAGGGGAATAAGACCAGTTAAGAGGCTGCTGTTGTAATCTGGGTGAGTGGAGATGGGGCTAGGATTAGGACAGCACTAATGGAGATGGAGAGAAGGAGATGAAGGTAAGATAAATTTCAGAGATGAAGTCAGTAGGACTTCCTGATGGATTAGAAGAGGGGAAATAAAGATCAAGGATAAATATTTGAGCAACTAGATGGATGTCATGCCCATTTAAAAGGTGAACAAGATGAGGAGGAACAGATCTGTGGATTTAAGGAGAAGTAAATTGAAAAGCCAGTCTTTGATGTATTAAGCTTAAAAGCATAATAGTGACACCCCCCCATCCTGTCTCTGGAAGCTTGTAGAATCTATTCTCAGCAGCGTCCTACAGTGTCACTGTGTGAGGGTGCCTTGGAATGAGTTTGTTTCATCTATTGTTCTGAGAATTTGATCTGTCACTACATGCCCTTTGAGTGTAAAACATTTTTTTTGCAATAATTTTGTCAGTTTACTTCTCTAAATTTACTTTTTTTTTTTCCCCTTTGTAGAATTCTTTTTATTTGGATTGGAATGCCTAGGCTGGTTCCTTAATTTAAAAGGAAAAAACATTTTTTTTTGACCTAGAGAAGTGAATTTTGCCAAAGTGGTTTTATTTATTTATTTATTTAAAATGTTTTTAATTTTATAGTGGAGTATAGTTGATTAACAATGTTGTGTTACTTTCAGGTGTACAGCAAAGTGATTCAGTTATACATGTATCTGTTCTTTTTCAGATTCTTTTCCCATTTAGGTTATTACAAAATATTGAGCAGAGCTCCCTGTGCTATACAGTAGGTCCTTGTTGGTTATCTATTTTAAATATAGCAGTGTGTACATGTCACTACTTTCTATGTTCTCTTTCTGTCTCTTTGCTCTACTTTCTAGTTTCCCTAAGCTTTATTTTCTAGTCCTTTTGTGAGACTGAAATTTCTGCTGATCTTTTTAATATGTAAGAACTCTGTTGGTTTTCAGAAACATACCAATTTTCACATCCTATTCATGTTTTATTGATGAGAAATCTGCTGCTAATGCTCTGAAAGTTTTGGGGGATATCATCATGATTTTATTTAAGCTTCTTCTCATTTCTTGGCTTTCTATCAGTTGCATTTTATACTGGGGCCTTGATCTTTTCTAAAAGTGATCTTGTAAGATATTTGTGTTCCTTGATGTTTTTTTCTTATTGAAGACTGGGACACTTGAAATCAAGTGGAATGTAGGGTGTGAGATTGGTGCTCCTCAGCAGTGGGTTTTACTGAGGGTAATCTGGAGGGACCATTTTCTTGGCATGGTATCCTCACAATGTGAATATCTTTAGGTTTTTCCTCTTACGCTCATCAGATTTCCAGAGGAGATTCTCCTCATGTCCTGCCTGAAGGGATAGGCCAGGCTGCTAGTTTTCTGAGACCAAGAAGGAACAGAGGATGCCAGGACTCAACATTCAATAGTAACTATTGGCAGTCTGAAAAAGAAGAAACATCCAAAAAGGAAAGAGAAAAAGAACCTAGTACCCCATCATTCATAACCAAAAAGCAGTCAGCCTACAGTTGAATCGGGAAGGGGAAAGGAAGCTCACTTTGACTTAAAGATTAAAGTGTTAATCAACACATTTGACTGGAAACTGCTTGTTACTGAATTGAGACAAAGTTTCATATCTTAAAGATGGCCTGACTTTTTGTTATCTAAATGTGACAAGAAGAGTCTTGGGGACTACAAGAATTTTCATTCAGGGATAAAGAAAGGTCACCCACTGAGCAGGGTAAAAGAGGAGATTGCAACTTTTATGATAAATCCTCATGGTTCCTATTTATTTCAGTGCCTCAGTGATGCATTATTAAAAATCTAAGGTTAACTAGCATATTAACCTTTTCTACTAAAATTACAAGGGATTTAGAGTATTTTATCTCTGACCGCTCCCAATTTACATGCAGTTTTTCTATAGTGTTTATCACTTTTTGAAGCCCACAACTGATACTTTTTTCATACAATGTTTATATTTTCACATTTATCAACTTCTTTGCTCCCTTTTAAAACATTTCAGAACTTCTATCTAGGTCATCTTTTAATTTTTCATAATCGTGAAATACATCCTTTAGGAATTTCTTAAGGTTCTGCTGGTGGCAATCTCTCAGAATTTATTTGCTGAAAACATTATTTTTAGATAGCTTTATTGGGTTCCTGTTTCTAGATTGGCATTTACTCTGGCTTCCATTTTTGCTGTTAGGAAGCCTCCTGTTAGTCGAATTGTTCTTTCTTGCAGGAAATCCATCTCTTCCCCCTGACTGATATTTATTTATTTATTATTTTATATTGGAGTATAGTTGATTTACAATGTTGTAGTAGTTTCAGGTGTACAACAAAGTGATTCAGTCATACATATATCCATTCTTTTCCAGATTATTTTCCCATATAGGTTATTACAGAATACTGAGTAGAGTTCCCTGTGCTATACAGTAGGTTCTTGTTGATTATCTCTTTTATATATAGAACTGTGTATATGTTATTCCCAAACTCCTAATTTATCTCTCCCCCCAACCTTTCCCCTTTGGTAACTATAAGCTTGTTTTCGAAGTCTATGGGTCTGTTTCTGTTTTGTAATTAAGTCCATTTGTATCATTTTTAAGATTCCACATATAAGTGATATCATATGATATTTTTCTTTCTCTGACTTCATTTAGTTTGATAATCTCTGGATCCATCCATGTTGCTGCAAATGGCCTTATTTCATTCTTTTTTGTGGCTGAGTAGTATTCTGTTGTATATATGTACCACATCTTCTTTATCCATTCATCTGTCGATGGACACTTAGGTTGCTTCCATGTCCTGGCTATTGTAAATAGAGCTGCAGTGAACATTGTGGTACGTGACTCTTTTTTTTTTTTTTTTTTTT
>NW_020837989.1:6167345-6172249 GCF_003676395.1 Aethalodelphis obliquidens | reverse complement strand
CCCATATCTCTTCCCTCTTGCGTCTCCCTCCCTCCCACCCTCCCTATCCCAACCCTCTAGGTGGTCACAAAGCACTGAGCTGATCTCCCTGTGCTATGTGGCTGCTTCCCACTAGCTAGCTACCTTACGTTTGGTAGTGTATATATGTCCATGCCTCTCTCTCACTTTGTCACAGCTTACCCTTCCCCCTCCCCATATCCTCAAGTCCATTCTCTAGTAAGTCTGTGTCTTTATTCCTGTCTTACCTCTAGGTTCTTCATGACATTTTTTTTTTCTTAGATTCCATATATATGTGTTAGCATATGGTATTTGTCTTTCTCTTTCTGACTTACTTCACTCTGTATGACAGACTCTAGGTCCATCCACCTCACTACAAATAACTCAATTTCGTTTCTTTTTATGGCTGAGTAATATTCCATTGTATATATGTGCCACATCTTCTTTATCCATTCATCCGATGATGGGCACTTAGGTTGCTTCCATCTCCTGGCTATTGTAAATAGAGCTGCAATGAACATTGTGGTACGTGACTCTTCTTGAATGATGGTTTTCTCAGGGTATATGCCTAGAAGTGGGATTGCTGGGTCATATGGTAGTTCTATTTTTAGTTTTTTAAGGAACCTCCATACTGTTTTCCATAGTGGCTGTATTAATTTACATCCCCACCAACAGTGCAAGAGGGTCCCCTTTTCTCCACACCCTCTCCAGCATTTATTATTTGTAGACTATTTGAAGATGGCCTCCTGACCGGTGTGAGGTGATACCTCATTGTAGTTTTGATTTGCATTTCTCTAATAATTAGCAATTTTGAGCATCTTTTCACGTGCTTTTTGGCCATCTGTATGTCTGACTGATTTTTTAAATCCTTTTCTTTGAATTAATGCTTTGCAGTTACACTACGCGGTGCCTAGATGTGCTATTTCTTGTGATTTTTCCTACTTTGTCATACATTGTGCTTAATCCTCCTGTTTGGGTTGTGGTAGTGCTGCTTCTAACTGTGCCTGGTGTTTAGCAATCTTCTTTTTACCCTCCCAGGGGATAAACCTCTAAGGCTCCGGCAGAATGGAAGGAGGAGAGGAACACTTGCCTGAATTTGTGGAATGAGAAAGGGGATTGGTTTAATTGCTGGAGGCAACAGGCCCTGGGCCTTGAGTCGTGCCTGGGAAAGAGAAAGTGGTCTAGGTCTAATTGAAGTCCCCTCTGAGGATACAAAGGCATGAATCCTTGGGTGTAAACACAAAACCCATGATAGACATGGAAGCATGGAGACATTTTTTAAAAAACATGCTGCCCAAGAGGATAGCCTGGCAGAATACAGGAAGCCCAGCATTAAAAGCCTGTGGGGTGTATTTTTGGGAGTAAAAGATGAAAGTGGGGTTGGGAGCAGCCGGATGGAGAAGCACTGATACTACTGGAGAGGAGCTGGGATGGGAGGGGCTGGCGTGGGAGACTGGAGCACTCCAGGAAGTATACGCCCTCCTCTGTGTATGTGTTGTCATCTCTCCTGTTCTCTTTGTTCTTGTGGCTTGAGTCATACCTTTAAAAATATTTAAAAGATTTTCTGAGGCTTTAGGAAGAAACAAAATGAAATGTGTATGTGCACAAAGATTCTTAAATATTTTTTAAGTATTTAAGTTGTATTTCATGCAATATTTGAAATAAAGATTATTTGTAATATTGAATTGTGTTACGGTGCATAATAATAACCAAATACCTGTGACCCCACTCTGCAGCCTAACAGAGGGAACAGTATCCATTTTGTTAAGGTGCCTGTGTGGGCTCCTATGGCATCCTCTTCCCACTCTGTTCTAAGAGTCTTCCTCCTAAATTTGCATTTTCTTGTTCATTTTTACTTCATCTCATAGTTCTGAAAAATTACTATATTAAGATTTATCTGGTGTGTCGATTGGTAATTCCAATAATTAAATCCTCTGGGGTCACAATCTGCTGACACTCATTTATGGTTTCTTTCTTCTTTTCTTCCTTCCTTCCTTCCTTTCTTTTCTTTCCCTTTCTTTCTGTCTCTGTCTCTCTCTTTCTCTCTCTCTCTTTCTTTCTTTCTTTCCCCCTCTCTCTCTCTCTCTGTGTCTCTGTCTCTGTCTCTCTCTCTCTCTTTTGGTTTTTTTGTGTTTGTTTTTAATGAGCACATTTAGGATTGAATTTGATCGTAGGTTACCACAGGCCCTAAGTGAGGGAGGCTTTGGTTCGTGTCATACTTGCATTCGCTTCTGCTAGACCCCAGGAAGTGCTGCCAAGCAGGGACTCCTTTATTTTCTTGCCTTGGGCTTTCCCTGACCAGACAGATGTTATCCATTTTGACTCCAGACACAGGTGACAGCAGGCTAAGAGTGGGTCATCTCAGAGGATGCTGGAATTGAAGGCTTCTGCAGCCAGGATTCCTGGAAGGTTCCCTTTGCTGGTAGGCAGACTCTTCCAGCGTGTAGTCCCGCTTAGCGGTTCCTGGCTTAATGTGGGAGTCCAAGTTCAGCTCCAAAGCTCTGCAGGGGTCTAGAGTTTCCCATTACCCTCTGTCAGCGTTTGCCTTGAGGGCTGCCCTGGCTCTTATATTAGCTTAGGGCTCTGATTTCGGTTCACTGTTGCTGTTTATGTGCCCTTAATTTCTTGAATGCTTAGCAGTGAACTAAAAAATATGTTGGTTATAATTTATCCAGGTCTTGTTGAAGAATTTAGTGCACCACATTGCTAGATGCAAAGTCTGTACTTGAAGTTTTATTTCCTTTGTGATATGAGAGCTGTTAGGAGGTAGACATTTGCATCGCTAAGTTGTTCAGTTACATTTTGTAAGCTGCCAGTGTTACTGCTGCTGTTTCTCCTGTTTGGCTTTCGCTTTTTATTATTGATATCTGGTTTTTTGGCAGAGATTAAAAATAAAGTTGGTATTTTTCCTGCTTTATAGCTTTAAAAAAAGATTTTCCTTGTGCCATATTAGGCAGTCAATTTTTTTTAAGTTATATTGGTGCTTTAAGGAGTATATTTTGTCTTATTTACTATATTGTTAAGGTCCCCTTAATAATAATTTACTTTTACTCCCTTGAAATGTCAAGTTTTATGGGATAAGTAGTTTCCCACTGCTTTTTGTAGGTTTCTCCTTCACTGTCTCCAGATGTTACTTTATATGTGTGAATACTGTATCCTTGAGTGCTAAAAGATTGATAGATGACAATTTATCTTTTTAGTAGATTATAACCTTTATCGGTATAAAGAGATGCTCTTTCATCAACACATTTATGCTATAAATTGCATGTTGACCACGTTAATAACAAAAGTTATATTTTGGTTTATCCTTTTTATTTCAGACTTTCTTAATATATATTTCATTTAAATGTTATAGTTTACAATTATCGCTCTGTTTTAGCCATATTTCCATCATGTATGTTTCTATCTTTAAGCAATATATTGTTTAGTTTTACAAATTTTGAAATGTATAGAAATGAAGTGATATTCATTCACTCAGCAAATATGAATTGAGCACCTGTCCTGCGCTAGGCTCTTGAAAGATTGAATACACAAATGGACAATGGCCTGACCATATACGAAACCAGAACTCTGACCCACCATCTACAGCAATCTGTCCAGGAACTCAATCCCTTTGTCTACATTAACGGCCAAAAAGCCAGCCTGCTGTAAGTCAGACTTACAGGAAGTCAGACTGCTATCTCCAGGAAGCCAACCAAAACGTCTCTAAAAATTGGCCCCAAATGCTCAGGACTCGACTAATAACTGATAGTTTCCCTAGTATTTGTCCCCTCTTCCAGCTTGGGATCAACAGAGAAAGCCTAGTATGTATTCCTAACCAATCACATAGATGCCCACTTAAGTTAGCCTACTTTTAGCTTCCCCAGGCTGACAGCCTCCAATCAGGGCACATATCAGACCTTCTTTCTTTTCCGCTATAAAGCTTCCCCACTCCTCTGCCTGCCTTTAAGTCTCTGTGAAAAGACAATGATGGTGTTAAGACACTTGCTCTAGCAAGCTCAGAGTAAATAGCCTTTTCTTTTTCTCATTTAGTCGGTATTTATTTCCATTTCCTGCTGTATCATGAGTACCAGATCAGAGAAAGAGCAAAAACAAACAAAAGTGCTGCGTTCATGGAACTTACGTTCTAATGGGACAGTGATGGGAGGAGACAGAAAAACATGATAAATGTTATGTAGAATACGTGTAGGTTATAAGTGCTATAAAAATGAGCAAGGGAAGGGACATGGGAGGGCAAAGAGTGGAAGGGGTTGAGGGAGTAAATCATATAGATGTAATGCAGCAGGACAAAGCCTTCCAGGCAGCAGGAACCTCAAGGCAAAGGCTCTGCTGCAGAAATATGCCTGGCACTTTCTAGAAAAAGCAGGAACTTGGGGCTGGAGAAAAGGAGTAAGGAGAAAAGGAGGAGATGCAGTCAGAGGCCTCGAGGAGCTGAATCATGGAAAGCTCTGGGGGCCGTTGGAAGGACTGTGGCTTCTTCAACAAGGGAGCTGAGAAGTCTCTGAGCAGGGGAGTGACAGGGTCTGACTTTTGTTTTAAAAAGACTTCTTGGCTGCTGTGTTGAAATGAAATAGGGTGACCACATGCCCTGCCTTGTGCAGGACAGTCTTAGTTTATGCCTGTTGTCCTGGCCCCTTTCACTTTCACAGTGTCCTAAGTTAGACAATGAAACACGGGATCACCCTAAGCACAGACAATAAGGGGGCAAGGATAAAAGCAGAGAGACGGTGGGAAGCTGTTCTAATAATTCTGGTAAGAAATGATAGTGCCGTGGAAGTGGTGACAGAAGTGGAGGTAGTAAGAAGTGTTTAATTTGGGCTGTGTTTTCAAAGTAGAGTCTGTGTGTTTTGCAAACACTCCGAGAGAGAGAGAGAGAGAGAGAGAGAGAGAGAGAGAGAGAGAGAGAG
>NW_020837989.1:6109398-6167335 GCF_003676395.1 Aethalodelphis obliquidens | reverse complement strand
GAGAGAGAGAGAGAGAGAGAGAGAGAGAGAGAGAGAGAGAGAGAGAGAGAGAGAGAGATGTGAGTGAGAGTGTGTGTGTGTGTGTGCGCGTGCGTGCGTGTGTGTGTGAAATCTAAGGTAACTCCACTGTTTTTGTCTGAGTAACTAGCAAATGCATTCTTCATTAACCTAAATGGAAAAACTGGAACCTAGTTTTCAGGGGAAGATTGGGAGTTTGGTTTTTAAAATTGTACTTTTGAATTGTCTATTAGATAATCATGGAGAGATACAGGGTAGAACTTGAATGAGTTTGGAATTCAGGAAAGAAGTGCAGGGTAAATACATAAATGTGTGGGTATATATATATACATATACACATATATATAAAATATATAAATATATAAAAAAATATATTAAAAAATTTGCTGGGTGGAATATTCTATAAAGATGTAGTTCCCTGTCCAAACTATGTTGGCATAGCTCTGTTAACTGCTTGTATGTAAACTGTGAAGTCAGGGCCTAATATATTGGCTTGGACAAAAAGTTCATTCAGGTTTTTGAAAGATGTTGCAGGAAAGCCCGAATGAACTTTTTGGCCAACCCAGTTTTTTTTTCCCCCTGTTTCAGTAGCCACTCCTTCTGTACCCTATTCTTGGAACATACTTTTCATTTTGAAGTATAACAACTCAATCAGAATATATTTGTGACAGTATTTATTAATTTTAATAAATTTTAATTTGGGCCTTAGGACCCAAGGTATCTCCTCTTGAGGGGAGGTGCTCCATCCTTTTATGACTGAGTATAGAGGGATTTCTGTTCACCTAATCTCACCTTATTCTTCCTGCTGTCCTGATGGGTAGCCCTGTAGTGACATATATTTTGATAGATGATGTACCTTTCTCTTAAGGAACAAACCTTGCCTATAAGGAACATTGAATATTTGTGACCCTTCGAGAAATAACCACCAGATGTCACTGTAGGCTGTGTTTTGTCAAATGAGACTACTGTATCTATCGTTATCAAATATGCTCAGAGGAAAAAACTGAGACCCAGTGTGTACCATGCATCCTAATGTTTCGAGTCATAAGGAGTTTTCTGGGGCTATGAGTTACTCCCTTTTCTGGTCTCCCTGAGTGCAGTACGCTGTTCCTTGTTGAGAGAGCTCCTCTTTGTATTATAGTCTGTTCTGCCATCTGTCTCCCCAGTCAGAAGGCCTGTTTCTAATGGCAGAACCAAGCGGGGGCGGGGTCAGGGGATGTCATCTTTAAATCTCTTTCAACTCCACCAAATTTAGCCTTCAACAAATGATACCACCTAACAATGATTTCACTATGCAAACTCAAATTCACGGTAAGTCACTTAGCTCCAACCAGGTCCCCATTCATCCCGATTGTTCCCCTAATTGTCCTGTGTATAGAAATTCAGTAGCTGCCACTGACAGCCCTTCAAGTCCTGTGACAAGGTGTTTTGGTTTCTGTCCTCTACCAAAGTGCCTGTTATAGAGTAGACAGACTCTCAACTCACTCAACAAGAAGCAATCCTTCCCTACATGAAGGAGAAAAGAGCTGTTTGTGCTTGCTTTGTTTGTTTGTTGCTAGCATTTTTTTTTTTTTCTTGCGGTACGCGGGCCTCTCACTGCTGTGGTCTCTCCCGTTGCGGAGCACAGGCTCCAGACGCGCAGGCTCAGCGTCCATGGCTCACAGGCCCAGCCGCTCCGCGGCATGTGGGATCTTCCCGGACCGGGGCACGAACCCGTGTCCCCTGCATCGGCAGGTGGACTCTCAACCACTGCGCCACCAGGAAAGCCCTCAGTCTCTTCCATTCTGAATGTCATGGAGCACAATTGACATAGTAAAACCACCAAGATTCAGTAGTATAAGAAAGAAAAACACTTAAACATGCTGGAAGGCTGTTTTCCAAAGTTATTGCCAGTATGGAACACCTATTACTAAATGGCTTACAGGAGTACTGCTTCATGGAGCGCTGTGTAGGAAATGCTAGTTGAATTGAAAGAGCGTAAGTTTGGTATCTGGGAACTAGTTTCCAATCCTGACTTTGTAAACTACTTAGCTGCAGTCAATACTACTCAAAATAAGGGACTGCAAGTTCACAAACTTCTTACTGCTAGACCGCACTACGTAAGGAATATGTGTAGAATATTGGTCAGTTACGTTACTAAGCATACTGTTTGGTTCAGCTGATTTTTATTTTTTGGTAGCAAAACTTTCTTGATGAAGGAAGCCATATATGCTGATTTACATTCTATTACAAGTCTGACACTGAATAGTGTTAGCTGCAGTGATTATAAGTAAACCACTTGACGTTTCTGATCTCAATTTCACTTTCAAATTATCAGGTTGGAAAATAAACTGATTTCTATAATTTTAAACCCGGTAGTTTTCCAGGAGCCCAGGGTTTTGGAACAAATTGAGTGTCTGTTGTAAACCTGTGACGTAACCCATGAGAAACATAAGGATTTGACCTTCATCTCCAACTTGTAAAATACTAGAAGCATTTAATCTTCTCTTACTTTGTCCTAATCGTATGACCAATGATAACTGACCCCGTAGGTTTTCCCTTATTGTTTTTCAAAGTCCAGAGATACTATGGAGAGATACAGAGGCTGATGGTCAGTGTTAGTAATGTTGACTAGTGTTTGGATGGTGCCTGCGACAATGGTGTATCTTTCTTGGATGGTGAACAGATTGCATTATAGGCCTTTATGGCACACTCATCATCTGAAGTACAGAATGAAGATAATTGCAAGATGGATGAGGATTTGAAGCACAGCATGGTACTGTGGAAGGAGTATGAGCTTCTGAGTCATGTAGACCTGGATTTAAATTCCGTCTCTGTTACGTCCTATCTCTGTGATCTTGGACAGTTTTATTAGCCTTTATGGGTATTCATTCTCTCGTCTACAAACCTCATAGGCTTGTTAGGAGGATTAACTGAGATAATGCTTCTGATGTACCTCTTAATTTTTTTTTTTTTTTTTTTTGGCGGTACGCGGTCCTCTCACTGCTGTGGCCTCTCCCGTTGCGGAGCACAGGCTCCGGACGCGCAGGCTCAGCGGCCATGGCTCACGGGCCCAGCCGCTCCGCGGCATGTGGGATCTTCCCGGACCGGGGCACGAACCCGTGTCCCCTGCATCGGCAGGCGGACTCTCAACCACTGCGCCACCAGGGAAGCCCAATTTTGTAATTTTTTAAAAATTAGAAAAACAATATGAGTGAGAAAAAGAGAATACAAAGCTAAGACATAATTATTCAGGAATATCAATGTGAAGATCATAAAGTGATGGTTACAAAAATATTGGTTTAGATGCAAAGATGGAGCCCACTGAAATTGCTCAGATAAGTCAGTGGAAGAGGAGCATCGTTAGAGGTTTGAGGAGTTTGGAGCCTGTGTTTACAGGCCAAGGATAGAGGCAACAGTGGAAACCTGGGCAGGAGTGAGGAGAATATCAGATTAATGGGATAGAAAGTTATAACATGAATAGGTTTTAATCTAGTAGAGGATCAAGACAGACCAAAGGGGAGCTCAAAAAGCGTGCTCTAACTGGCCTGGAGAGAGGCTTGAATAATGCTCAACAGGGTGACAAGGCTGAAGGCATCAGGTGAGTCAGCATAATAGTTCTCACCAGGGTTATCACCCTGTGTGGTAGAATTGAGTTTACTTAACCATAATTGAAACTGATAGACCTTAAGGGGCCTGTAATTGCAAAAGGTCTCTCGATGTTACAGAGTGAGCTCTGCAGAATTTTTTCTCTTAGTAGTAACTCCTATTCATAGCACTTGTACATTATATAGCACTTCTCATTATCCAAACCACTCTTAGGTACATTATTCCAATAGGGCATCAGCACAGCTAACAGGTCTCTCCGGGATACAGGTGAAGAACCTGAAGTTCAGAAAGGTCAACTGATTAACACAAGGATGCACAGCCAGTACTTAGAAGAAGAGGGGTTGGTACCCAAAATTTTTAACTGATATAGCAGCTTTTCCCAGAATGAAACTGTCTCTCCCTAAGTGTGAAGGTTATCAGCTGACATCCATCCTCTTCACTTGTACTAGATGGAAATAGTGAAAGAGAAGGTTCCCTGGAAATGACAGTGGAGGTACAGTTGATAGAAACAGCCAAAACAGCTTAAGGGTTATTTCTCAAAATAAGCCAATTAGTTATTTAGCTCAAAAATAATGGCCAAATGCCAGTGTGATTATTTCTTAGAGGGTATTTACAGGAGGTTGTGCAAGTTGAAAAATACAACTGGAGGCCTTTATTAGTTGTGGGTGATCTAAATTAGAGTGGATACGTAAATTGCACTCAAACTACACTTTCCCTTTCCATGACCATGGTGGACATCAGTCATCAATCATGACACCCTTTCCCACTGTATCCAGATGGGACTTCCTCGTTCTTCTCGATTTGGCATCCCAAAAGGCACTGCTAAATATTCGGAATTGGCCTAAAATTCTGCCTTCACCTTTCAGTCCAAAACCATATTTGAAACTCCATTTTCTTTTCTAGGTACTACTCAGAATTTGTCACTCCCTTTAGTATGCCTGAAACCTACTAACAAGATAGCCTGCATTATTACAATCCATGCAAAATTATGGAAACATCCCAAACAGCATGAGATTTGTACAGGAGCTGACAGGTCCGGTACTGTGTTTGTTCTACATCTTTGAGGATATTGTCATTTCTGCTTGTGAGAAGAAAAAGGGGCCCTCCGGTAGTCACTGGTGGATCGCGTTCTTCAAAAGCATGATTGTTATGCGCTTATTTCCGGCAGTTCTAAAAAGTAATTTTGTTTCAGGGACCCAGAGAAGTCAATCGTTTCCTTTTAGGAAGGGATTTTTCTAGTACATGGTTCATTGTTACTAGCTCAGAAAACAGTTATTTGATTCATAAGACATAAGGCAGTGCTTTAAATCAGTTTCACTTCTACACCATAATTGAGCCCTTGGCCCTCAGTGTAACATAGCAACGTAAGATTGTAGAGTTGTTGTAGAACTAAGGATGTGTCAGTCACTGGAGGGCCTTTCTCAAAATATATTTGCCTATATTTTCACCTCCGTTTTCCTTCTACACCCCCCACACACCCATGTTTTTTTCTTTTTTCTCGTTTCCTTGGGGGCAGAAGTGTTGAGGGCAAATGTCTGTTTTTGAAAAGTTCCTCCACCTAACATTCTCCCCCATTCCACCACCAAATGAGAACCTGTGATATAATAGAAAGAAAACTTCAACTTTCAGTTAAGAGACTTTGTTGGATTTGAGTCTTGGTCCTGCTACTTTTCCTAGGTGATCTGGGTTATTATTCAGGTCTTATTTGTCTGCAATACCAAGTCAAACTGGTTTTAGCAAAAAAAAAAAAAAAAAAAAAAGGTTGGTAGAGGTTTTTTGGTTCACATGCTTAAAATGTGCCAGGTTGATTCTGGCTAGAATACAAGCAGTATCATAAGGACCTGTATTTCTCCATCTCTTTAGTTCTTCTTCCCTCTGTATTGGTGCTTCTCTCAGAGTTTGTGTGGTGGCCCTCAATCACTTTACTATTACTTCACTCTGATCATTCAGCAAAACCCCAAAGAGGGAGCAAATTTCTTTCCCCAGTAAGTCCCATAAGGCCTCAGCTCCACTCTGTGGCTTGACTTTTCTCTTGTGACCATTCCTGAACCAGTCACCTGTCACTATAGCCAGTGGGAATGGAACAGCCTGATTTGTTTACTCCTAGGCGGAGAAGATATTGCCCAGTACTTATCTGGGCAGTTACGGTTGTCTGTGGCTGATATCTATGCTGTTCCAGATATTAAATATTTTGTATATTCCCCTGTTCTTGGATTATAGTCCTGTTCTTAGTGTTGAGAAGAGATGTGATTTCTCTTGAGGCTCAAAAATCTGGAATTGTGAGGGCTTCCCTGGTGGTGCAGTGGTTGAGAGTCCACCTGCCGATGCAGGGGACGCAGGTTCGTGCCCCGGTCCAGGAAGATCCCACATGCCGCGGAGCGGCTGGGCCCGTGAGCCATGGCCGCTGAGGCTGCGCGTCCGGAGCCTGTGCCCCGCAATGGGAGAGGCCACAACAGTGAGAGGCCCGTGTATCGCAAAAAAAAATAAATAAATAAATCTGAAATTTTGAAAGTGGTATGTTCCTCATAGGAAAATTACACTAGAAGAAAAGGAAATGAATAACCATTTTATAGGAAAAGACGTCAGTGCTTTGGGTCACAACTTCCCCATATGTAAGATAGAAAATTTAAATCAGTTGGTCTTATATGTTGCCTAATCATTTTAATTTTCTATGAAAAGAACGGACTTTTGTAGCCTTTACTAGTACCTATTACCCATTTTATATTGAATGTACCTATATAAAATAGATGTGTCTGCACATCTATATATCCGTGTGTGTGTGTACATACAGTACTAATTTTGCATACAAGGCAACTGAGGAGAAGCCACCAGGGTTCCCCCAACAAATGTGACAGAGCCAGTTCTATAATTATATTTCTTAGTGGACAGCTTTTTTTTTTTTTATTTGACTCTAGTCATGTCTTAATCTTGGTGTGTTAACCATTTAAGAGGATTTTACAATTTGTGAGAGTCTCTTAGAAGTGAAAAGTAAAAAGTAAGAGGTATGTGTCTCAAATGCTGGAATTTTAGGTATTATAACCAGAAGTAGGTCATAACATTGAGGAAAAGGATCATTGGAGCAATGACAGGGTCTGTGCCATCATTTGGGGAAAGAGTAATTAGTTGAAAAAACATCTATTTGCGTTTGACTGCTTTTCTATCTGCCTTGCCATACCCTTGTTTTCATGAATGCCCTTTCATCACATTCTTCACAATATCTTCATTCTAACCTATTATCAAACAATAAAAATGAGCCACTTTTCTAGAACATGGCATCTCCTCCCTCCTTGGCTATTGCCCTTACAATGATATGTCAGTATGAAAATTTAGATGAGAGTGGAGTGTTTGATCATTTTAAAATCATAGCATTTTAGACCTTGTGTATTCCATGTAAAGTTCCTTTGTTGCTGTTGTTATTGTCTGTTCATAGGGCTGAAAGGCTCTTTCTCTTCTCCACATCTTGCAAAGGTTTCAAACAGAAATTATTAGGTGAGAATTTGAAATCCAAACCACAGGCCCAGCACAAGATACTCCATCTCATTCATGTGAAAATCACTTATTGAATGCTTATTCTGTGTAAGGCTGGGCGATATGTAAAGATTAATTGCTGCCTTATAGAGATAAGACCTGAACATACATCATTACACAACAAGATAGATAGTGATATATGTCATCAGAGAGGAATAGATAAATTGCTATGAGAGGTGAGAGGATAAAGAAATGACTTTGTTGGAGAGGAGCTATGGAGCGCTGTACTTTGGCATTTTTTGGCTACAAGTAAATGACTTCCTTCAAATGTGCTCAGGCTAAAGGCAAACGCATGTTCACATCTGATTCTGGCAGGAAGGGAAGTTTTCATGAAGGAGAAGAGTTCTAAGCTCAGCCCTTGAAAGATGAGTAAGATTCAGAATTAATTCAACTCCAAGAAACCCTGCTCAGCACTCCTATCACCTTGGAGAAGGAACATGTGGAACTATTTACAGCCATTAGATGCTTAGCTGGAGGGTGACAGCTATTTGTCAGAATTGAAAGTAGACACCCCAGTATGGATGCAGATGGAAAGAGGAAAGCCTGAGCACAGGCCACTGGCTGAAGATGCAGGTCACACTGAGGAGTGGAGAAAGACAGCGGGGGGTCAGGGAGGGAATCCTGCATCTGCTTCCAGGGAGTTATGGAACAGCTACCAAGAGCAGGGTGGGCAGGGCTGTGGATTTAAAAAAACAAAAAGAATTGACAAAATTGGGCAGGCATTATGAAGAGGAGTGATACAAGTGGGATATTTGGGGAATGGGTGCAATTTCTCTAAAAATGAAATTGTCATTTCATTTCTCTATGTGAAAATAAGTATATGAAAAGGAACTAGATGGTCTGTATTTTCTCACCACACACAGGCTCTGTTCTGGGTGTTGAGAATACAGCAGCAAACAAGGAAAAGTCCCTGCCCCGAGGGAGCTTATATTCTACTGTGGGGAGGGGATAAGTCAACAACAGTTATATACGATGTGTGTTTTATGGCAAACTGTGTATCAGGCTGGGGTTGAATCATTTCCAAATAATCTACCCCAACTATCTATTCTGGTTCTTACTCTTAATTTAAGATTTTTCTTACTAGTAGTCATTTAGTAATCCTTTTATTTATTTAGTTCATACATTTATTCAACAAATATTTGAGCGCCTACCGTGTTCCAGGCATTGTGACGGGCACCAGAGTGCAACAGCAAACAAGATGGATGGTGAACTCTGCCTTAAAGGAGCTTATATTCTAGAACAGTGTCATCTAATAGAATTTTCTGTTGTCCTATATCCACTGCCCACTGTGGTACCACCAGCTACTTATGGCTACTGAACGTTGTAGCGTGACTAGCATGACTAAGAAGCTGAATTTTTAATTTTGTCATTTTAATTCATTTAAATTAATGTGGCTACTGAGTTGCACAGCATAGTTCTAGGAGGTGTGATAATCTATAAATAAATAAATTTAAATAAGTAAACCAATAATACATTTTAAATAAATAATGATGAATTACTTTAGGTGCTGTGAAAGAAATACATGAGATCCTAAGTTAAAGAAAAAATGGCAAAGGGTGTATTTCAAAAGGTGATGTGTTAAAACTTGTCACCACGTTCAAGATGAGACCTGAAGGATGGGAAAGAGCCACTTAGAGAAAGATTCTTGGGGAACAGACAGGAGAAAAAGTCCACAAATAGGAGAATTCCTTGGCATGTGGGAGGGACTGAAGAAGAATAGCTGGAGTTTGCTAAGTGAGAAGCAGTGTGGACAAGTGGAAGCTGGAGGCTAGGGGGAGGCGAGAGCCATATCATGCAGAAATCGGGGGCAGTGTCAGTGTGTACGCCAGTTCCATAAAGGGTACCGTGCTGTCTCCTGAGGCCTGCCTGGTCCTTGTTTTCCAGCCCAGTGGTCACTTCCTAATGAATACTTTTTAATAGAACTGGGGCAAATTGCTGGAGCACCTCACAGTATCAACCCATTACATTTGATCACCTACCTGTTCTGCTCTGTGATTCACTAGGAAAGTATCACTGCCTACCATGGAACAAAAAGTTAAGTTAGACGAGGCCCATACTTGCAAGAAGTATAAGAAACTAAATACTAATTAAGAACTGATGTTTTAATAAGAGTAATTAATTATGAATGATTAGAAATAGGATGAAGCTATTTTTTTTTTCTTTTAATATTGCTAGAAGGAAGCTAGCTGATGAGGTCTGAGGACACTTACTTCCTGAAAGCTTTTGGGAGGAAACATGGGGGAGTTAAAGAAGAGGACAGGAAATTGACTTTAAAATAACCTATTTTTAAAGCTATCAATCCTCGATTTGGATTTTCTTCTCTGAATGTATAGATATTCAGGCTTTAGAGATAAGTGATTTATGCAGGAGATACAGTCATTATGCAGATGAAATGCCTGGGGGAGGGGTGCTGGCAAAAAGCTGTGTTTTTCAGCTGTCACTTCTGTCAGCTTCATTGACTTTAAAAATTGTCAAAGTGAGAGAGTGGCATGGACATATATACACTACCAAACGTAAAATAGCTAGCTAGTGGGAAGCAGCCGCACAGCACAGGGAGATCAGCTCAGTGCTTCGTGACCACCTAGAGGGGTGGGGTAGGGAGGGTGGTAGGGAGGGAGACACAAGAGGGAAGACATACGGGAACATATGTATATGTATAACCGATTCACTTTGTTATAAAGCAGAAACTAACACACCATTGTAAAGCAGTTATACTCCAATAAAGATGTTAAAAAAAATATTGTCAGGAAGTTGCCTTTTAGAATGTAGATTCCTCTGGGGGCAATGTTTATGTATTTTTTTCCTCTGTACAGTCATGGTACATTGGCAGGGTTCTAGAGCCCAGGGAATCACCTCTGATGAAGAAAAAATGTAAAATGTCATCATATGCTTGTTCTGCAAAAATAGAACTTTTCATTAAAATAGAACTTTTCATTAAAATAGCAGTATGCGTTATAGATGTGCTAAATTATTTTAATTTTAATTTTAATCTCATGACTAACATTGACTTCAATGACTGTTGAACTTTTTCAACTTGCTTCGTCCAGCACCAAACTTATACATGTACTCTATATTGGCATGTTGTTTTTCATAACTCATTGTGATACTGAAAGCCTATGAATAAGAGCACATCTTTTGACCTAATAATCATACCAGATAGTTCTGTCAGGCTTTAGACTTGCCAGAATCCTTTCACAAGCATGGGATAATTTCATACTCCCAGCAGCCCCGTGAGAAGGTACAGCATGGGACATTATCTGTCCTTTACTTACAGGAGCCCAGAGGTCAATTTTTTTGTGCCCTGGGAGACTGAATCAAGTGTGGACAGAATTTGAAGTCAGGATACAAGCTTTTTTACCATTTGCCCCTCTTCCTGATGGAGGGAAGGAATAGTACAGATTCTTCTCTACCTCTGTTTTAACATTTGGTGTCATGTGCTAGTAAAACCATGGATTAGGTTTGAGAAAAGCCTTTGGATTTAGAGAAAGAAAAGTCTGTGTATCAGTTAGGGATCTTTGTATTACAAGCAACCAAACTGTAAGGATCAACGGAGTTTATTGACTCTTATAGCTAAGAAGTTCAGAGTGGGCTGGCTTCAGGGCTCAAATAATGAAGTGATGACCTGTCGCTCCTGTCCTTGTTTTCTTGATTGGCTCCATCGTCGGATAAGCCCTCTCCTCATTTAGTTACTCAACTCATATTTACAAAAGAGCATTCCATATTTTAAAGATGGAGTAACACACAGTGGAAAGGGCACAGGGGTGGCAGTCGGGAAATCTGGATTCTAGTCTTAATTCTGCTACTGGCTACATGAACTTCACCTGTCAGGGTAGTTGGAGAAGTGCAAGTAGGCTCCTAGAACTACATCTTTCCAGATGGAGATCTAGAGTGAGGAGTGTGTGGGGGAGGTAGGGAGGATGGTTGGAGGGGAGAGCACCTTGGCCACAGAATTTCCAGAAAAGAGATTTTCTCTGTTTGGACTCGCATGTTCCTCGTGCCCACCCAGAACCACTTACAGGGGCTTGAGCAGTGACGTGCCACCTGTGTGCCTGTGTTACCTGAACCATGAAACGGGTAGAGGAGATGGCAGCTTGAAAGAGGGGAGTGTTTGGTGCTAGAAGTACGGTGAATGCATTCTGGGTGGTCCTCTAGCCAAAACAATACACACCGTGCAGCATTACATTCTCTGATCCCCTAAAAATCAAACCTCTCATCTCCATCTTTTTAGTCCAGTGAGCTAATCCCCTTGGCTAGCTGTTCACAGAAGCAGAATTCATCTCTCTGCTTTCCTCTCAGAAGGACTCCCCAGTCACAAGATGCTCCAAGGGAAACTGGGCTATTCCAGATGGCTTTGATCCATGCCAGTGCTCTTCATTATGTAAACTTTCCTTCTGACAGCTCACGCGGAACATGTCACATCTTGAAAGAGGAGTTTTCATTAACTACTTTGGTGCTGCCAAATGGAATCAGTGTATTATATGGCCCCCTGCCAGAATGTCAGAGAGAGATGGCTCCTCTGTGTGCAGCACCAGCCTGGCTCCCATCACCAAGCAGAAACCTCCTATTTTTCAGAGGTCCATGTATTTCCTACCTCATGTAGCAGGGGAAGGTTACACAGCCAATGGCACAATTGAGGATAGAATCCAGGTTGCCTGACTCTGCGTTGTGCTCTTCCCACTGTATACTGCTTAATCTTTAAAATCTGAAGTGTCATTTTAAAAATCTGAATTGAGTAAAGTTTGATACAAGTTGTGTGTTTGTTACAAAAAGAAATTTGGCCACCATCTCTAGTTCCCTCTCCCACTTCTCTGCCATATGTAGTCAGTGAGTACATTCTACTTATTTTATCTTTTTTTTTTTTTTTTTTTTTTTTGGCGGTACGCGGGCCTCTTACTGTTGTGGCCTCTCCTGTTGCGGAGCGCAGGCTCAGCGGCCATGGCTCAAGGACCCAGCCGCTCCACGGCATGTGGGATCTTCCCGGACCAGGGCACAAACCCGCGTCCCCTGCATCGGCAGGTGGACTCTCAACCACTGCGCCACCAGGGAAGCCCTACTTATTTTATCTTTTAAGTACTTCTAACTATCTTGACTTTTTTGGATCTTCACTCTCTAGGCCACCATCATCTTTCTCTTGGGCTACTGGTCAATATCTGTAGTAGATTCTCTGCTCATGGCAACAAAGTCATATAAAATAAAAATCTTGTCCTGGCAGTCCCCTATAGAAAACTTTTCAGTGGCTCCCACTGCCTTTGCCGCAACCTTAACTCTTTGGTGAGGTTTCCCCCACTACTTCTCTTGCCCAGTCCTCAGACCCGTTCCCCATCATGGAAGTTACCTTCTCTATTTCTTTCAAACAGCCAACTCTCCTCTTTTTCACCTCAAGGGCATTGCCCTTACTTGGAGTGTTATATTTCTTCCCATCTCCACTCCCTCCTATTGAATGTCTGCTCATTCTTTAGGTCTCAGAAGTCTCTCATTCTGACAGTTTTCCTCATCTCTCAGTCTGGCTTTACTGCCTCTAATACTTGTCTCCATAGCATCCTATAGTGTTTTAGACCCACTCACGTGCTTTCTGTCACATTAGTCTCTTTGCACACACCCCCATCCCTTTATGTACACATACACGCATGTGCACACACCACACACACACCCTTCACTGTAAGTGTTTTGTGAGTTTGGTGCATGAACTCTTAGAAGGCTTAGAAGCCATGGGGAAGGCAGAACAGGGTGCTTTACCTCTCACAGGCCCCGCTTTTCATTTCTCCTTCGTATCATGGTTTACCAAAATGAAGAGCCTTCTCCATAACAAACCCAAAGTCTGCCAAAGGCAATTGTAATGGTCAATCGCCCTTTTTTTCTCACTCACTCACTGAGTGAGTGCTTGGTGAATGTCAGCTGTGCTGCTTTTTTTTTAACTTTTTATTTTATATTGGAGCACAGTTGATTAACAATGTTCTGTTAGTTTCAGGTGTACAGCAGAGTGATTCAGTTATACATATACATGTATCTGTTCTTTTTCAAATTCTTTTCCCATTTAGGTTGTTACATAATATTGAGTAATCACTTTTTCTTTAGCTTCGACATAAAAGGAAGTGTGTCTCTTAGGACACATGTAGAGCAAGTCCTGTCCCCTTTATCTATAGCAGAAGTTTTCTCAGTTTCTTCATTCAAATGTATATGTAAGTGACAATTATCTATAGATTTCAGGTCCCCGGGGTAATTCACATCTAAACTGGAATTGAATTCTTAAGAAAATTTATATACAACTGGTGCTAAGGTTTCAGGAAGCATCCTAAGATTGACTAAGCTGTTGGGGTGAACCGGGCTCTTGAGTCCCCTAGAATCTCACCTTGCAGGTATCTGTCCAAGGTCCTAGAGCCTCAGGGTTAGAAAGAAACTTCGTATTTATGACCCCATGACTAGTTCTTCCCCAAAAGTCTTTTTATACTCAAGTCATTCGTGTGTGTGTGTGTGTGCGTGCGTGCGTGTGTGTGTGTGTACACCCTGACCTAAGTGACTATTAATTCTCTACTGGATCAAGTAAATAACCTCTTAAACAAATTCACTACCTTAACCCTTGTTCTTCTGTAATTGGTTCTCAACATAGTATCTGGAATGATATTTTGGAAAAAGTAGTCCTATCAGTCCTCTGTTCAAGCTTCCAAAGGCTGCTTATTTTACTGGGTAAAAGCCAAAGTGCTTAGGTCTAAAGGCCTCCAGGATCTGTCCCCTGTTACTATGCTAATTTGTCTTCCTGCTCTTGCCCTCTCATCCATTCCACTCCGGCCATGCTGTTCTCTGTGTTCCTCACACAGGCCAGGCCTGCTCCTGCTTCATGACTTTTTCAAAAGCTATTTTCTTGGCTAGACACTGCACTCTCCTACACAATTTCCACATGGCTCCCTCCTTCGTTTCCTTCAAGTCTGTGCTCACATGCCCCTTTTCTCAATCAGGTCTGCCTTGATCACCCTATTTAAAATGATCACTTCCCCACAGCTCTTTTGATCTCTTGCTGTTCTGTTTTTTTCATAGCTCTTATCTAAAATTCAGCTACTTATTAGCCTTATTATCTCTCTCCCCCAGATAGAATGCAGTTTTCAAAAACACAGGGTTGTTTGGCTGTGTTTTTCACTGATGTATCTCTATCATCTAGAATAGGTGCTCAATAAATATTGCTTGAATAAATTAATGGAACATTGCCTACTTTACACTTTCACCAACTTATCTATCAGCTCTTTGAGAGTTTATAAAACCCTTTAAGCCATATTTTAAACTTCCAGTTAGTCCCAGCTGAGGAGGTAACAGCTATTCTTGTATTATTCACAACATGGTTAGAATTGACGTTCTGTTATTTCAAAAACACATCTCACAGAGAAAGTTCTCAGCTACCTTGTAAATCCTCCTACACTTCTTTGGTATTTGCCATCTTCCTACGCACCCCCTTTATCCCTTTATGTTCGTTCCTGACATGAACTTTGTAATGTCATTAACTAGTCTCATCTTCCCATCTTGCCTCATCCTATGTTCAGCCCTACCTTTGACTCTTTTCCTTAGATACCTTTTGAGAAAAGACTTCCCTCCACTTTTCAATACTTCCTCATTCACCTAGCAACATCACCTTTAGAGAGTATGGTCATAACTAGAAAGATCAGAGAATTAGTTTTCTGATCATTCTAAATAGATATCAGATTCTATTACTAAATATGATACATTTAATTTACAGGGTGAGCCAAATGTATACTTAGAGCTTCTTCATTCTCATTATATATGATTTCAAAGTATTTCTTACTGCCCAAAACTTAGTGACTTAAGTCAACAAGAATTATTTTTCATGAATCTGAGGTTTCCTGAGCTCAACTGGGTGGATCCACTTCACGTCAGCTTAGGTCCCATAACGTGGCTGCGGTGTCCTGGAGGACCTCCCACCTTCTAGGGCCTCGCCCTGCTCTTGGCCTCTCATTATTGGGCAGTCTGTTCTGAGTTTCTGTACAGCATGGAGGCTGGCTTCCTAGAGTGAAAGTGAAACTGTCAGGCCTGGGGTCCGATGCAGCATAGTATCGCCTCTGGAGAATTCCTGTACGTCAGAGCCGAATAGGGCTAACCCAGATTCCAATAGATCTACCTATTGATGGGAGGAGTTGTAGGCAGCCACAGCTGCAGATAAACTACCGTACCTTTTTCTCAGAACTTAAAAGATAAGGAGTGCAATTTAGAATGTGCAGCTAAAGGCAGATAGATACTCAAACAGTTGCAGAGATTTTGGCCAACTAAATAGTATATGTGTTGGTGTGAGTGTGTGTGTTGAGGTGGGTGGTGGTAGTGGTGGAAAACGTGTAAATACATAAAAGGCTCAAGATTTCCAAAATCATAGCATTTAAGATGAAGGCAAATCCTTTTGGATCCCTAAGAGCATTCATGTGTCATAGCATTGCTTAGTAATTGATGTGCCTGACTCTAAGTTATCAAGTAGTGGGATTATCTAATTAAATGTATACTCTGTTCCAGTAGATGAAGAAGTGTTTAATTCATTAGAGAAATTTTGTAGGAAAAATAGAGGCTACTTTTTTTTTTTTTTTTTAAGTTTTGGGAGTTAAAGGGATAAGTTTCGATTACAGGAAATTCACTTATGAGTAATAGTTTATTTCCCAACCATATCAGGAAAAAAAATGAGTCTTCTCTGTAATTTTTAAAGTTTATTCTTTTAAGCACAGGCCTGCATGTATAGTAGGTGCTGGGTAAATGACTGCTTATTAAAATCAGGCCATGAGCAGAAGCTGGGGGATATGGATGTTGTCATTCTATGGAAAGGCAAATTTCCTATTCCAGAAAGGTTAATCTTACAGCTTCTAAAATTATAAACAATAGCTTTTTTCACAGAAGTAATGGTACCTGGGTGGATTAATTATTTTTTTGTTCTCATTTACTAGTGGCATATATGCAGGGCCCATAGCACAGAGCCAAGAAAGTGATATTAGTCACGGTTTCATTGCAGATCATGGGGGAGAAAACTGGGTTAATGAGAGGACATGGGGATTGAGCACCGTAAGCCATGGTGGAGCTCACCAAATAAAGGAGATTAGACAGTGAGTAATAGGATGAGGAAAAGCAAATGCACATTCTGAAAAACCAAGGGATCATTACACAATTTCCCACCAAGTAGATAGAAGGTAAATTCATGCTGGAAGAAAGACAGTCTTCTTGTTGGAGAACCCCACTCATCTTTGCTTAACACCTCAGATGTTACGGAATGCCCTGGTAGTAAAGTTCAGCTGCCATTTAAACCACTGGCTATGTCTGTAGACTCTGCTTTCTCTAAGAATAGCCTTAGAAGTCTCCATAAGTTGGCTCCAATCTTAAAGAGAAATGTCACACTCACTGTTCATGACACTTGTTTCTCCATCCTCTTGAACGTGTCCAATGATAGGGAACACTCTCATATTACACGATTTAGTTAATTAAGAATGAAGTTTCTGAAATCAGAAAAGCTTACTTGAATCCTGGACTCATAATTTATCAGTAGTGCTTTCCTTGAGTAAGTGACTTAATATCTCTAAACCTCAGTCTGAAAAACACTGAAGGTGGGGAGGAGATAGTATTTACATCATAAAGCTGATAGGGGGATTAGACGTGGTAAGGCAAGGAAAACGTTTATCAGAGTCCCTGGCCCATATTTTAGTCCTCAGTAAAAATTATTAATTTTTCAGTTCAATCCCACAGATGGCCAACATTATCTTTCCATGGAAATAGCACAGTTGAAAGTATTTTACATCCTTATCTCCTTAGATATTTGCAATAGTTCTGGTAGGAATCATCATTGCTGTTAGTCTTCCAACGAGAAGCCAGTGTCTCTGTGTGCTTTCTCTTTCTCTTACAGACAAGAAATGAAATTTTATCTTGGTAGCAAGCCTTGCTAGACAAAGCTGGTCTGGGACAAAACAGTGCGTACATCCCCTGTTTCTTGTCCCCTTGCTCCTATTTATGGCACCTCCATCCTTAGATGTCAAGTATTTGCAAGACACTTTCAACATCTTCACCCGCTAAAGGAAAGACTCTGCCATCAGACTTTGCACCTTGGGAAGGTGGCCTTTGAGTCCCCTGTCCTAGGGTTTTTAATACTTTGACTCTGAGGGCGCTAAGACTTTTATCACCAAAATGAATTCCAGGCATCAGGGAGCAGGTGCAAGTAGAATCTAGGGCCGCTAAAGTTTGCAATATGTGGGCAGCTAATATATTTTACAGGCATTGGCTGATATCCCCTTTTCCTAGGTATCTGGAGGCCAGGGGAGAATTCTGGTTCCTCAGCAGCTACAATTTTACTAGGGAAGAAGCCTAGGATGTTTAGCCATGAACAGATTTTCATGGAAAGTGGGAAGTTCATATCGTAGAATCAAGGACTATTAGCGCTGGGAGGGAATGATTCTAATCTTCTCATTCTTCCAGAAGGGATAGGTTAGGGTAGGGATTTAACCTGAGGCCCAGAGGCCCAGAGATAAAATACGTTGTGCTCAAATTCAGAGAGGCTGAATGTCAGAACCTGCTCTAGGATCCAGGATACCTAGTCTAAGAACCTGGGATTCCAGACCTGCAGGTCAACATCACTGATCAAAAACCCCAACTTCCCTTTAGAATGGTTTAAACTTCCCGAGCCTGTGAATAGCATGCTGGTGTCTTTTTCTGAAACTACCTCCTAACGCTTAGGTATCATTCCCTCCAGAGGTGGTCCTGTATCACACACAAGTTGAGTGGTTTTCTTTCATAAAGAGTGCCGAAAGTCAGCCCTAACCCTGCTCAGCGCCAGGAGGCTGCTTGGGCTGGATGCCGGCCAAGGAAGAGTCACTCTCTCTGCAGGTTGTTCAGGCCACCCTGCCTTCCGTACAGAAGCAGAAGGCAAAGGAAATGTGGGTGTGTTTGTGGATTCATCTCACATAATCAAAGTAAGGTTGGAATCAAAAACCTGAATTTAATTACCATCCTGCCAGTTAGGAAGCAATCCTCTCACTCCCCCTTCCTCTGCCCAACTTCAAAGTGTGTCATATCTTTTCCCTCCTCCCTCTGGTACTAATTAGAAACATGCTGTAGGGTGAAAGGTAACCAGTGTGAAGTTAGCACAGTGTCACCAAAGCCCCTTTGTTAGGAGAGAGAGCTCACAGTTAAAGGAGGCTGATCCCCAACACAGGAGCATCTGCTTCTGGGAAGGAGAGCTGGGTGTGGAGCTGACCCCAAAGTCCGATGCTTCCCTGCACCCACCTGCTCCACAACTTGAGCAAGTTCTTGACATCTCTGTGTGTGTCTCCACATCTTGGAGTCAAGGACTCCCAAGTTTTAATAGAAAAGTTGTCTATGAGACAGCCGTTCCAGTGTCTATGAGAGCGTAAACTAAAAGTGAACGTACTTGGAGTAGTAGAAGCATCATCCCAGTGTATGAGATGGAGACCTGATATCTTTATCAGCTTGGCTGCCATAGCAAAATACCAAAGGCTGGGTGGCTTAAACAACAGGCATTTATTCTTCACAGTTCTGGAGGCTGGAAGTCCAAGATCAAGGTCTTGGCTGCTTTCTCCATGTGTCCTTACAGGCCCTTTCTCTGTGTGTGCATGTTGGTATAGAGGGAGATTTCTCCCTTTCTCTTCTTAGAAGGGTACACCATTTCTTTGATTGGATTAGAACCTCACCCTTATGACCTCATTTAACTTTAATTACCTCCTAAAAGCCCTATCTCCAAATACAGTCATACTGAAGCTTTAATATATGAATTTTGGACGAACACAATTTGGTTCATAACACCTGCAAAAAGGCTTTCTTTAAATAAAGCCATGAACTAGGACCCAGAAATATAGAGGATGCTGACTTCTTAAGCAATGTATTTAAAAATGTGAGGGTAAGTTTTTATACACCGTTCTCTCTTGTCAAATTGTCCCCTTCCTTCCACATCTGTCTAGCAGTAATGGCGGGCTCCACTTCAGCCCTGGGGCCAGATTCTTGACAACAGTGAAGAGAGATTCCAATACCCAAGGTCAAGGGCCAAGAGCCCAGTGCTACCTCCTTCATGGATCCCTCCAATGTGGGATTGAGCGTCTGTGGTTCGTGCTAAGTTCCAGATTCCTAGATATTTGTTTTAATCATTAAAAAAAGAAAAAGTTGAACAACTTTGGAATTGAGGGTGGGGGAGATTAATCACCCCAGGGGAGCTGTAGAAGGAAAGTGACTTTTCCACGTCACTGGCTAGTTAGATCTCAAAATGGGGCTATAACCAAAACTTACTGAATCCCAGTAGGAATTTTAGATTGGTAATTAAGCTCTTCCATAATTCCTTTCTCCTAAAAATGATTATGGCCCCAAATCTCATTACATTAACTGGATAACTCTTTCCAGATGTAAACTACTTGTAGAAGCACAAAAAATAAGAATGATTCAGCTTAAATACATCCTCCTTTTCTGCAAATGCTTTCTATCCATCTGGGTGGCATTTCTTACCCAAACCAGCATGCTGTTTTATTTTTTTCTCCCCCCGCCCCCCGCCGAACTTATCATTTAATTTCTGGAAAACCATAAGGGCCAACCATAGATGAGAAGTTCTCTGCTTGTATCATCAGGTTGCGACTTTTCCCAAATGCCAGATGTAGCAAGATGTGTGTGAGAGAAAAGAGAACATACGAGAAATATATCGCTAGTACCCTTGTAATCTGAGGTGCAGATTACACTGTTCACTCCTCCTGCCTTTACTGTTGGCAAACCACACGGTCTTTGAAGAGTCTCTTCTCCATTCTGGTCTTCAAGTTTCTCCCTTTAAAATGTGGGAACCCAACTAGGTCAGAGTGGCAAATGGGAAGTCTTCAGGCTGAATCCTCCTCTTTAAACTGCTTTTTTTGGCCTACAAAGTGTTTTGAAAAAATGTGACATATTATGTAAATTCTGGAGTTCTGGCTTCTCTTAGAAAATGTGCAGATCTGGAAAGAATGGGTCCACATTCTTTCATAAAAACAGTTGGCATTTTCTGAGCTGCAGCTGTCCTCTCAAGACAGGGCATTCATTGCTCCCTGGTTGATCAAGTCCCCCAGCCCTCACCATGACAGTTCACTCATGTGTCCTAATGAGGGAACCCTGGAACAGGGGATCCTCAGGCTACTTTCCACTCTGATTCCATGATCTGATGACTGGTCTCTCTATCACCATGGAAATACCCCCCTTAAAAACTAAGGAGGAGGGCTTCCCTGGTGGCGCAGTGGTTGAGAGTCCGCCTGCCGATGCAGGGGACACGGGTTCGTGCCCCGGTCCGGGAAGATCCCACATGCCGCGGAGCGGCTGGGCCCGTGAGCCATGGCCACTGAGCCTGCGCATCCGGAGCCTGTGCTCCGCAATGGAAGAGGCCACAACAGTGAGAGGCCCGCATACCGCAAAAAAAAAAAAAAAAAAACCAAAAAAACTAAGGAGGAATATGAGACTGCACATCTGTGGTGGCCCCGATTCTACTATTCATTGTCACCTGGCAGTTTTACTTCTGTTTTGTGTCCTGACTCCGTAGGGCATCAATTTCTCAGGGACAGTGTCCAAAATGATACAAACATAACATGCTTTGAAGTAAGCTCATGGATTTTTGGGCTACTGTTTTTTGCCTGAGGGCCATTTTAGACAGATCTACTCAAAGTAGGAGCAGTAATAATAGTAATTAAAACATTATTAATTATTAATAACAAAATAACTATTGTCTATAATATTAAAGCATGAATGATTTTTTTTAACACTTATTGAATCCAATTATGAGTGAGTCACCTTAAGGACAAAATCAGTGTCACATGGCTGGCATCCTCATGTGCTCTTTCCTAATGACCTGGCGTAACATTTAAATATATTCCCATGATATGTGAAAGGAGGGAAAGATATCATTTGGAGTGTGCCAGACATTTCAAAAGAACACACATGTACAATGTGAAACGAAAGTCACAGTTCTGTTTGTTCTGCAACAGTGTGAAAATCACATTTTTTTTTTCTCCAGATAAAAATGAAAAGCAGAGATACTAGGAGCAGTCATTTATGGAACAACTCTCTGTCGCCACCTCTGAATGATGACCCCCTTCACCTCCCTAAAATACCCCTGCCAGTTGCTTGGCTGGACACTTTACTTCTTGATCCTTTTAATTTCACTACAAACCTACAAATCAATTTTATGATCTCCATTAAACAGAGGAAGGTATGGAGATTCAGAAGGGAGATTCAGATTCCTGTGACTCACACAAGTCATAGATCCGGAATGTGGATCCTTGACGTTGAAACCCAAAGTCCATACTCTTGATCACAACCCTATTTTGCCACCACTACAAGTAAAATGGTTTACTGAATGGTCTTTCGAGCCCCTTCCAACATAGACAGTCTATGATTTAGAATGGCAGAATGGCGTAGTGGCAAGACCATGCCTTCTTGCGTTCTTTTCCACGTCCGGAGGGAGAATTCACTGTGAACCCGGCACTCTGCTTTGTATTTGGAAAACTCAGGTCATGATAATTATTAATGTATTTACTCCCAGTACTCACAAAACAGGGGGCATAGTGAGAGCAGAGACTATTTTTTCCCATAGATATCCCCAATATCCAGAAAAAATTCTTTACTCTTAGTAGGCAATAAATATTTATTGAATAAATGCTGATAAGCCAATGAAAGATTTAGTAACATAGAAGATTGTTCCATGTCTAGATGGAGCAATGTATGTTTTGGGGATTTTTACGTTGTCATACAAATTCACTGCTGCAAGTTACTGCAATTGCCACATGAGCAGGGAAAACCTGGCTTCAGAAATCAGCATCCCCAATCATGCCGAATGTGCTATGTTGAACCCCATTTCCAAGGCTCCCTGGGTGTTGCGTCTGTTGTGGACACTCGCTTGTGTCCTCTTGTGATCACAAGGGGGCAGTGCACGTTCACTCAAGCTGGAAGCTGAATTTGTTATGAATAATACCATCTGACAGTCTTTGTGTGGCCTTATTCCTCTGAGATGACTTCATGGTGCTTACAAGTGTGGAACAAGATTGCTTTCTACCTCCCTGCACTGCAAACAAATTGTGTGGTTGTTACTGTTTAATATTTAAATAGCAAGGGTAAGAAGCAGGTTCAGCGCTTTTGTAGGGCTGACTCGATACAACACCATGTGGTAGAAAGCCAGTGAGTGACCTGCCTTACCCATTTTACAACTCCTCTAGTCTTACTGGGGTGAATTCCATCTGTATATGAAGAGCTGGCTCAGGCCTTATTCCATGGCTAGCACATCGGCAGCACCCAATTCTAGGAGTTATGACTTCTGTTATTTTTCAAATAGAAAATAGAAGGCTAGCATCTCAGGGCTATGAAAGAACTTCGGTGTATGTCTAATTTCATGGTCCTGCAGCAGCTCTTCTAGTAACTGATCTCAGAATGCTTCATTGTCGTTCCTGGGCTCTGCCATTGCCCATTTCGTGGGCTTTTGAGGTATGGTGGAGGAGAAGCCTCCTCCCTTGCTGGTGAAGGATTGGCTATCCATTCTGAAGTTGACATTTAGTCACCTTGGAATTATTTCCATTCTTTCCAGAAAGAGAATAATTCCACTTATGAGACAGAAGTGTTTGGGGAATTGACTTTCATAGGTGGGATTTTGAAGTGATGCTAAATATTAACCTTGGGATGAGATCATTAGACCCGACGGGCCAGGACTTTGCTTACGGTTGCTAGTATATATGATGAATTGCTATCTCTGGCTGCTGGAGCCTACTTAGTTTGACTTATCTGCCCTGTCTCTGTAGAAATCTCTTTGTGTTTCCTAATTTTTCTTACTTTTCTGAAAATGATTTTACATTTGTTCCAGTCTTTTTCCGGCAGCCTGGAAACCCAATCATTTGGGAATTAGGGCTGGCGTATCGTGTAATTTCAAGGACAACATTCATATTGCCTCCTGTGTAAGCGCCATCGCTTGAAGCACTGTTCCAGCTGGAAGTAACTGGATCCCAGTGATGGTCCAGAGATGAGGCCTTATTATCTTGCAAGATCTAACCAAATGCATCTAAAACTGGGTCACAGAAAATACTCGTTTTTAACAAGTATTCCAGATCATTTTGAAGCAAGTGATCAATGGACCACTCTTTGGGAAATATTGTCTTTCCTAGAACATCCCTTTCAATAAGGCAGGGGAATAAAAATAGTAGACTGGGCAGAAGTACACCAGTAATTATTTAGTACTGATTCTGCCTCAAGTACTGAGCTAAGTGTGTGTGGTCCTGTTATTGAACTTGACTGAATTTCGTCCAGCGTCTCTCTGTTCAGCTTTCAGGAGAAGAACTAGAACCCCATTGATGATGAAATAATTCTTCTATAATCCAGTGGTCTCAAAGCTCAAAAATGCCTGCAATAACAGCCAGCCAGGTACCAAAACCGTACTGGCTGTCTGGGGATATTACCTCTCTCTAAAGAATATGTGCGCATCCGTGGGACTAAATTCCAGCTGACTTTTGGCTTGTATAGACATTCGTTGTCTGTTGTCTGTCTGGAGTTTTCGAACGAAGCCAGGAAGGTATACATTTTTTTACTGTGGAATTTCTCGATTTGTTAAAAATGCTTCCTTTGAGTTCAAATTTATCAGAAATATGATGTGGGATGAACAAAAGCCCTCTGTGGGCCAGATCCAGGTAATGGGTTTCCAGTCTGCAATCCTGGTCTAGCCCTTGACAGGTATTGTTGGTTTTGCGATGGAAGAGGGCTTTGATTCTGGTAGATTAGGGGAAAGGATACCAACTTCATGGTCAGGGAGACTTGGTTTTAGTTACAGTTCTGCAGTTCATTAGCTATGAGACCTTGAGTTGTTCGCCTCATCTCTCTGAGTATCAATATTTTATCTGAAAGGAGAGATGGGATTAATGGTCACTTCTTCACAGAATTTCTGTAAGTCAAAAGTGAAATACTGTGTGTCAGCATTTTCCAAACTTGAGTAATTCACAAACAACTTTCACAATTGTTGCCACATCCAAGTAACACCTCTACTATTATTTACTAAAAATTTTTCTTTTGGCTCATTTTTTTAAAAATCTAAGGTATCTACATTGCTCTTAGTTAAAGCAATAATATCTGTAGAAACATGAGTTTAAGTCACAGGTTCCCCCCGAATCATATGATAAATTAAATATGAAACAATTTAAAAAGAGTTTGGCTGTGTGCCACTTTACATTTTTACAGTCGTCGGGGCTTTCATAAGACTAATACATTTGTTATAAAATACAATTAAATAAAATAGATTAGTGGGTTTAATAGCTCCAACACAACTCTACAGTAAATTTTGACCATTACTTTTAATGAGGAAAAAATAAATCTCGTATTTATGAAGTAGCTGTTTAGACTAGGAGAGCTCAGTTTCATTTTTGTCCTTTTAACTTGGGGTTAGTAATTCTTCTACCTTTAATAAAAAGCAACATAGAGTCTGTAAGATCCAACAGCTTCGGATGTGTGTGATATCGTGGCTTTCGTTCCTTATTGCTGTATGCATTAATAAACATTTCAGTGTTTTAGCATCTCATTTTAGTGTTAAGTCAATGAACAGCAATATCTTAAAATGGATTTTTATATTACATGGTTGGTGGGTGTATTACATTTCATTTCCTAATGCTGACTCTGGTGGTATTTATTCAACAAAACTGTACTGAGTATACATAATGGGCATTGAAGATACGGCAGAGGACAAAGCACAGTGTTACTGCTTATGAAGCTTCAGGCTGGTAGGGGGAAACAGGTAATTGAAAATAATTTATTTACTCTATCAAACGGTGATAAATGCAATGAAATAAAAAGCAAGATGGGAAGAGAGTGATAGGGACTGGTTACTCTTTCAGAGGTATTAATCTGGGACGTGTTAATCTTAGTACATTGCTATTTTATTAGAACCTGAATAAGGTGAACTAGCAAGCCATGATGTTACTTAGGAGAAGAGAAACCCAGCAAGAGAGAAAGGTACACAAGTCTTGAGATGGGTGCTTGCTATGTTTGTGGAAGAGCAAAGAAGCCAGAATAGCTGCAAAAGGCTGAGCAAGAAGGAGAGAACTTAGGTATGGGGTCAGGTTGTACAGGCTTTTTTAAAAAAAACTGAGTGAGGGCTTACCTGGTGGCACAGTGGTTGAGAGTCCACCTGCTGATGCAGGGGACACGGGTTCGTGCCCTGGTCTGGGAGGATCCCACATGCCGCGGAGCACCTGGGCCCATGAGCCATGGCCGCTGAGCCTGTGCGTCCGGAGCCTGTGCTCCGCAACGGGAGAGGCCACAACAGTGAGAGGCCCGCGTACCACAAAAACAAAACAAAACAAAACAAAAAAAACTGAGTGAGTGGGAAGACTTTGGGGGAATCTGAGCAAAAGAGTGACGTGATCTTATATGATTTTGAACCATCTGTCTAGCTTTTATATGGAAAAGAGATTGAAGGGGGGAAAAGAGTAGAAAAGGGAGACCAGTTGAGAGACCACTGTCATGGTCCACTGAGAGATGGTGGTGGCTTGGACTAAAGGGATAGCTTTAGAGGTCAGATTCTGGACACACTGTAAAAGTACAGCAGGTGGCGTTAAGAGAGGAAGTAAAGAGTCAAGGATAATTCCAAGCTTTTCAGGAATGGGAAGAGCATTAGGAATAATAAAGCTTCAATTTACTGAAATTTTCACCTTTGTTAAGTCTTTCATACTTCCCCTATATGCAGGGCTTCTTCCATAGAGCACCCTCATATAATTTACTTCTCCAGGTGGCAAAGGTCAGTTAAAATTCATGTCTCCTTATGCAAATGTTTCTGGACAGTGACTGACCGCTTTTGTTCCAATGGCAAAATCATCCATTAAAGAGCTCAAAATAAGCAGGGGATAATGCTTACCTTTGACCATTGTTCTTCTCTACTTGGTCTTTAGCTGTAATGATGTACAACCCGTGCCCACAAGGAAGGGACATTTCCCAAAAAGGTTGAATATCAAGTAAAATAATTCAACTCTGATTGAATTATTTCTCTTTTTATTGCCTACTTTTTATGCCCATAAACCTAATCATCGCTATATCCTGGCACAATTCCTGGACATCAGTCAGAACTCTACCTTCTCTTCCTCTAAATACTATGTGCTTTCACACTTTAAATATGATGAACAGGCTTACTAATATGTTCACATCAACCCTAAGTTAGTCATGTTACATCCTCTTACAGTTGAGGAAACAGAGGTTCAGAGACTTTCATCGAATTAATCAAGGTCCCAGATCTTAAAAATGATGACGCTGATATTTGAAGTTGGGAGCAGCTAGCTCCAGCTCTTAAATGCTTCACTGTTCTGCCTTTGCTGTATCACTCAGCAGTAATCACTTTCTTCCCACTCTACTGCTTCCGTTAGCTTCCATTAGGACATTATCTTGAAGAAAAATGGATGTTTCTACAGTGGGAGGAATGCCTCCACTCTTCAGCCTTCCTGGAATGCCTCAGCATTTCTCTGAGTCTTATTTTTTCTTGAAATACTGAGACTCACATATTATCACTAATCCACCTAAAATATCATGTCCTTTGTGAAGCCTTCCATGACTACTTCATCAGAGTTTCTCTCCCCTGCCTTTTTCCTCTCATGGTGTATAACCATTTCTGTGTTAGTACTAGCACTGTAGTACTGATAGTACTGTAGTTTGTTATTAGCGTCTGCTTTCTTATTAGATGTGAGCTCCTTGAGGCTGGGTCCTTCTCTTTCTATTCCTCATAGCCAGCATTGGTCTTTCATATATTTAATTCTTTGAGCATAAGGACATGATGTGTCTTATATTGGCTTTCCAGTGCCTAGCATAAGTCCAGATACAAAGTGGACATTAAACAGATCTTAAATGAACGAAAACAAAAAAGAGAGTTGCCATTTTTCACATTTCCTTCTAAGCATATGGATGGTCAGCTTCTCCGGCTTTTGCAGCCTCACGAATTTCCCTTCATATGGAAGGTTTAGATATTTGTCAAATGAGCTTTTCCAAGATGCACATAAGGCTTGCTGAGGTTCAGCTTTCTCTTTCATGCAGCAAAGGCCAAGTCAGCCGGGAGACTCCTGCCACTCACCCCTAGCCTACTCCCAATTTCATGCAATTTTTAGTTGCCTTCTTCTGGCCAGCCATTCCAGTCCTAAGCTTACATAAAATTCAACCCTCTGGCATTTGATGGATAAAATAACTCCTTGGCCAGGATATCCTTTGGCAGGGGAAGGACTCAGAAGACATTGAGCTGTCCGTGTACTCAGATTTCCTTCTCGGTGGGGCACCATTCCATTTCAATGCCCATCAGTAATTAGGCCTATGCCATTTGCTCACCTGGAGAGTCTTTGCAGTCGGAGGAAGCGAGGTAGGACAACAGTAATACCAGACTTGAAATCAGGAGATGTGGTTGAATATTTACTAACTTTGCAGGCTCTGAATATTTCTGCCTCTGCAAAATGGGAATAAAAATCGCTTCAATAAATAACCCCTGGGTTGTTTCTAGAATCAGATCAGAGAGGGCGCATGAGAATATTCCCTAACCATAAGATGTTATTCACAAAAGAATCCTGAAATGATCTCATTTTGCAAACTGGCTGTTAATAAAATGAAGTGGAGAAGAGGGGCACAGGTAAGAAAATGGAGGACACAGCGTGTAGAAAGCACTTAGCACAGTCCCCAGTTCTCAGCAAATGCTCCGTGCGGCTGAAGTAGTTGCTGCTGTTATTGTTTTGGTTGTTGTAGTCTATTTTCTTGACTTTATCCCTACCCTGCAGGTATCATTTGTAGAGTTAATAATTATTATCATGTTTGAGTGCTTTGGATAGATTACTCATTTAATGCTTTTAATACAACCTTCTTTCTCCTCATCCTTCTCTTCTTTTTCTTTTCCTTTTCCTTTTTATTTTACAGTTGAGGGAATTTATACTGAGAGGTTATAAATAACTTCCTTAAACTAGCATAACTTATAAGTAGTGATGATGAGTTTTAAACCCAGACAGTCTAATTCAAGAGTACCTATATTTCTTGGCTATGAAGTATTGGCTCTTTTTTTTCTTTTAACATCTTTATTGGGGCATAATTGCTTCACAATGGTGTGTTTCTGCTTTATAACAAAGTGAATCAGCTATACATATACATATGTTCCCATATCTCTTCCCTCTTGTGTCTCCCTCTCTCCCACCCACCTTCCCTATCCCACCCCGCTAGGTGGTCACGAATAGCACAAGCTGATCTCCCTGTGCTATGCGGCTGCTTCCCACTAGCTATTTCACATTTGGTAGTATATATAAGTCAATGCCACTCTCTCACTTCGTCCCAGCTTACCCTTCCCCCTCCCCATGTCCTCAAATCCATTCTCTAGTAGGTCTGCATCTTTATTCCCGTCCTGCCCCTAGGTTCTTCATGACCATTTGTTTTTTCTTCGATTCCATATATATGTGTTAGCATACGGTATTTGTCTTTCTCTTTCTACTTACTTCACTCTGTATGACAGACTCTAGGTCCATCCACCTCACTACGAATACCTCAATTTCATTTCTTTTTATGGCTGAGTAATATTCCGTTGTATATATGTACCACATCGTCTTTATCCATTCATCTGTCGATGGACACTTAGGTTGCTTCCATGTCCTGGCTATTGTAAATAGAGCTGCAGTGAACATTGTGGTACATGACTGTTTTTCAGTTATGGTTTTTCTCAGGGTATATGCCCAGTAGTGGGATTGCTGGGTCATATGGTAGTTCTATTTGTAGTTTTTTAAGGAAACTCCATACTGTTCTCCATAGTGGCTGTATCAATTTACATTCCAACCAACAGTGCAAGAGGGTTCCCTTTTCTCCACACCCTCTCCAGCATTTATTGTTTGTAGATTTTTTGATGATGGCCATTCTGACCGGTGTGAGGTGATATCTCATTGTAGCTTTGATTTGCATTTCTCTAATGATTAATGATGTGGAGCATTTAAGCCATTTCCACTAAGATCAGGTACAAGACAATGTTGCCCATTCTCACCACTATTATTCAACATTGTTTTGGAAGTTTTAGCCACAGCAATCAGAGAGAAAAAGAAATAAAAGGAATACAAATTGGAAAAGAAGAAGTAAAGCTGTCACTGTTTGCAGATGACATGATACTCTACATAAAGAATCCTAAAGATGCTACCAGAAAGCTACTAGAGCTAATCAATGAATTTGGTAAAGTAGCAGGATACAAAATGAATGCACAGAAATCTCTGGCATTCCTATACACTAATGATGAAAAATCTGAACGTGACATTAAGGAAACACTCCCATTTACCATTGCAACAAAAAGAATAAAATACCTAGGAATAAGCCTACCTAAGGAGACAAGAGACCTGTATGCAGAAAACTATAAGACACTGATGAAAGAAATTAAAGATGATACAAACAGATGGAGAGGTATACCATGTTCTTGGATTGGAAGAATCAACATTGTGAAAATGACTATACTACCCAAAGCAATCTACGGAGTCAATGCAATCCCTATCAAACTACCACTGGCATTTTTCACAGAACTAGAACAAAAATTTAACAGTTCGTATGGAAACACAAAAGACCCCAAATAGCCAAAGCAATCTTGAGATTGAAAAATGGAGCTGGAGGAATCAGGCTTCCTGACTTCAGACTATACTACAAAGCTACAGTAATCAAGACAGTATGGTACTGGCACAAAAACAGAAATATAGATCAATAGAACAGGATAGAAAGCCCAGAGATAAACCCACACACCTATGGTCACCTTATTTTTGATAAAGGAGGTGAGAATATACAATGGAGACAGGACAGCCTCTTCAATAAGTGGTGCTGGGAAAACTGGACAGCCACATGTAAAAGAATGAAATTAGAACACTCCCTAACAACATACACAAAAATAAACTCAAAATGGATTAAAGACCTAAATGTAAGGCCAGACACTATAAAACTCTTAGAGGAAAACATAGGCAGAACACTGTATGACATAAATCACAGCAAGATCCTTTTTGACCCACCTCCTGGAGAAATGGAAATAAAAACAAAAATAAACAAATGAGACCTAATGAAACTTCAAAGCTTTTGCACAGCAAAGGGAACCATAAACAAGATGAAAAGACAACCCTCAGAATGGGAGAAAATGTTTGCAAATAAAGCAACTGACAAAGGATTAATCTCCAAAATTTACAAGCAGCTCATGCAGCTCATATCAAAAAAACAAACAACCCAATCCAAAAATGGGTAGAAGACCTAAATAGACATTTCTCCAAAGAAGATATACAGATTGTTGACAAACACATGAAGTATTGGCTCTTGATGACACGTAACTCTGCCAAAAGAAAATATAACAGAGTTGTCTTGCTGAAATAATTCTAAAATTTTGTTAATAATCTGCCTTTGATTTGTGAGGTAGAGACAATATATTTTATTATCTTCATAAGTGAGGAAACTGAGGATTAGAGGCTGAAAATTATTTGACAAGGAACTGTGCTATTTCACAGAGTTCTAGAATCCTTGAGCTCATCCTGTTTAAACTGTCATCTTAAAGGGGAGATATTTGCAGGGAGAAGGCATCATTTATTCATTGTTATATATTGCACTAGTAATAGCATCAGGGATAAAATATACTGTCTTTTAATCACATTTATGAACAAATTGACTAGGTAAGGGGCATTATTTATAGTTACACATCATGTGATATTAACTGATGCACACAATTTTTGAATGACTAACAGATCTTCTAATTCATCTTAACTCGATTGTATGCAAATATGGCAGTTGATTGGTTACTGAAGGAAATCTTTAATATTATTTTCACTGTGAGCAACTTTAGATTGGATTATAGGAAGATATTTGAGTATTTATCAAGATTCTTTATTAACACTTTGAATGAGAAGTACAATGCAAATGGATTCTTTTGCAAGGATAGTTGAAAAAATTGATTTGTAGAGGGCAAAAGGGACAAGGATTCCCTCCTAAAACTCGAGACACTAGAGGGGGATGGAGTCTCATTGCCCTTACTGAGTCTGAGTTTCTTGGGAGTGACTGGAGTGCTGAGCCTTTGGGATCTGACAATGGGATGCCAGCGTTCTATCTGTAACTATGGTTTCTGGGATTACTTTTCCCCCTATTGAAATAAATCAGTCATCAGCAGAACACTTATTTTCAATAAAACTCTAACAGTTTTTCCTCATCTAAAATCTTATGCCTCACCAATGATAGTTTCAAGATTTTTGTTTTATTCTTTCTTTTCTTTTCCTCTGCAGTGACACCCTAATAATGGTGATGATACTTAAAGAAAAAAAAAACAGTAATAATGACTCATAAAAACTCTCCGTCACTAGACAAAAAAAAAGATGGCAGGTGTAAGGTTCTCTCAAGATTTGGCAGAAATTATTTTTTTGTAATCAATTTATGTGCTTCATCAAAGAACTTGCTGTAAACCTTGGTGATGGCTCCGAGAGAAGTCTAATGCACATGAGAAGTTGGATGCTGCATCTTAAAATGCCACTGTATCTCTTAGTGGAAGAGAGAATTATATACTTAGGATTGTGACAACTGCTAGACAAAGGATGCATAATAACACTTCTGGAGAGGACTTGTACACAAGCTATTGTGGATGAATAAGTGGAGCTGTCCATGGCACTGGACAAAACCCAAGAATCTGTACAAAGCCATCTGGAACATTTAGGCCTTCACAATGGGGGCAGACTTCCTCTACGAGGACTGACTGCTAGTCTTATTAACAGGGAGGAGTTAGTGATCAGTGTATTTAATCATAGCCTGACAACAACTTCTAGTAAATAAGGTTTTTAAGAAAAGAAAAATATTTTAGAAATGAATCAGTGTGCTATGGTGTTGGAAAAGTTTTGTGCTTTACTTCCTCTTTAGTCTCCCAACCTAGGCAGCCTTTTTACTATCCAATGTCTGCCCTTTTCATAGTAAAATTCAAAGGATAAAGAATACTAGAATCTGTAGGGCACAAGGATGTTTACTTCATAGATATGTGTGAGTAGGAGTCTATTGCAGTGGAGGTGACTATGGTTAGTGCTTATGCTAGGGCAAGAATAGATAGTCACACATACATGTTTATTTATTTTTGTCTGTTTGTTTATTTATTTATTTATTGCGGTATGTGGGCCCCTCACTGCTATGGCCTCTCCCGTTACGGAGCACAGGCTCCGGATGCGCAGGTCCAGCAGCCGTGGCTCACGGGCCCAGTCGCTCCACGGCATGTGGGATCCTCCCGGACCGGGGCACGAACCCGTGTCCCCTGCATCGGCAGGCGGGGTCTCAACCACCGCGCCACCAGGGGAGCCCTGCATGTTTATTTTAATTCAGTGAATAAAAGTACAATTTTAGCAGTCCCTTATTTGGGGCAGATTTAGAAATATTCCAGGAACAGTTCTAAATTATGTTGGAGCTAAAGTGCAAAAATGCACAATCCCTGATGTCAGAATATAAAATGATATAAGGTATAACAAGTGCCCTATTACCTAATACACCTTCACTACGAGGTGGAATAAGCTAAACCCTTTACCCAGAGGTACAGAAAGTATAATAGAAAAGTAAACCAAAGAGATCATATATTGTAGGAAAAAAAAAAAAGATTAGATGTAGAAGATGGCATTTGAGAGGGTCTTTGACAAGAAAATCATGTTTAAATAATTAGTAATGAGTCATGGCCACACATCATTTTACCTAACTAATAATCTTCTATTTCAATGGTAAGAGAGAAGAGAGGGGCTTAATTTGATAGGGGCTAGAGTATGAAGTACCCAAGGATGAAACCAAGGAATTTCAACTGGTCGCTTCAGAGTTTTACAAGTGCAGGTGTTTTGCCAGAGCATGTTGTTACATATATCCTTATACAAGTTTTCAAAGGCAACGTAACTAGATAGTGTTTTGCTCTGGTTACAGGATGAACTGCTTAGTACACGTTTTTATATACCCAGCAAGCATTATGATAACTTTATTAACCTTCAAGCATTTGGATTTGTGACCTTTGGCTTAAATAGCAGTAAGTGTATCAGATTTATTTCTTCTGGAGACAGGGTTAATGTGGGCAGAATGGGGAATTGAATGTTTTGTGGAAAATAGTGAGGGGACATTAAAAGAAAGCAAAAGTTATAGAAAAGAAATTATGGGAGCTCTTTCTAAAAAAGTTGTTAGCACCGTTTTTATTACATAGATAGAAAGCTGAAGCTCAGGGATATAATTAGAGGTACATAGTCAGCCCATGGATAAATTTGGACCTTGGTCAATAGACTCTCTACCTGTTGTTTTTCTTATACCCTCATAGAAGCTGAGTTCAAAGACCAGTGCTTTCTAATTTTAAATATTTTGTACAACTAATCCTGACAGTACTGGCCTACAGGGACATCTCAGATTCAGGGACAGAATTGATATTCATGGTGATGATGATGGTGGTAACTAGGACCAAGCACACCATAGGAAAATAGGATCTGAATCAGTGAAAGAGAGGATACACATGAAAAGACATTAAAATTTCACTGTTTCCTAATTGTTCAGTTGAGTGAGGCACTAGGCAATTTATTTCAATTATTTATTCTGATGATATCTCATTGAAATATATTACACAGAAATATATTTTTGTTTATTATTTTGTACTAACTGAGAGAGAAAAGTGTCCTTACTATCTCCTTGTCATTTATGCTCTGTCCTCCGACTAGTAATGTCTTCATTGTTTATCCTTTTTGCAGCAGGGATTTATAATGCTTAAGAGCACTTGGGTATGGGGGAAAATGTTGGCATTAGAGAGATGATTCATTGAGTAAATTGACATAGATTTATTGTGACTGCAGGTCAGTGTGCTGACATCAATTCTCTCAAGCAAAATTGCTTTATCAATATACAAATCAGTGAAGAAAAATTCCTTATCTATTTTCTTTCCCTCAAAGAAATCATTCCTGGACTTTCTGATACAGAGTGTTGAATATTTCTGAAAGTAATTATTCCTCTAGGAAAATCAGCCTTTGATAGCTTCATGAGTTGTGAAAAGCAAAATGCCAATGAAAAATATCTGATTTTCTGGCTTCAAATAAGACACTGTCCCTTCATGAGATTGTGATGTTCAGAGTGTGCTGAGGCATGCGTAGTTTGAGTTTTATAGCACTTGAGTATATTTGTATAATGTTTTATGTCAGTGGTTCTCAAGCTTGAGCATGCCCCAGAATAAACAAGAAACCTTGTTAAATGAGTATTGCTGGCCATCCTCCCCAGCATTTCTGATTGAGCAAGTCTGAGGGGGGAGCGGTGTAAGAACTTGCATTTCTAATAAGTTCCCAGGTTGTCCTAATGTTGCTTAGGACAAGGACCTAAGCTTACCCAAGGACCGCACTTAGAGAAAATGCTGTACACTATTCTTAAAAAGTTCGTTTCACATTATCATGAGGTTCATTTGTCATTAAGCTTCACAAAATAGGAAAGGCTGGCATAATTCCTTTTATGTTATGCATAGAAGAAGCAGATGCTGAAGTTAATTTGCCAATGTTATTCATATGGTAAATCAGTGATGAAGTAAGTGCTGGAATCCATCTTTTAACTCTTAGTGTTGGCTTTAGTGATACAAATTCTCCTTTAAATAAGATCCAGTTGGTAAGGCCAAGGGTTAGGATATGAGATGATCTTTATTGTTAGGTACGTAGGATATAAACTAACGACAAACTCCTTTGCCTGGGATTCAAGGTTTTCATGATCAGTCCCCAATGTGAATTTTTGCCCCATCTCCAAATTATCTCTATCCAAGGTTCCAAACAAACTGGAACTTCCTCAAATGAGGCAGGTTGTTTTCTGCCTTCAAACAGGGAGACCTTTCAGTTATTCCCTCCATCTCTTCTCACTAAAATTATATTTCTCAGTATTCTGTAATATGTCACTTTTTCCATAGAATTTTTCTTTCTAACCTTTCCCCTAACTGCTTCATCTTCACATAGTAAGCGCTACATAGGTATTCATTAAATGAACAAATATAAGTCTTGCATTGTGGAGGGAATAACGTGTGGGTTTTGTTTTTGTTTTTGATTTTTTGGCGAGGTGGAGGTACACAGATAAGTGGGAAAAGCTAGTGGTAGGTTTCTATATTTGCTTAACTTTATTTTCTATCTTTGTGTTTCATTTTCATCTTTAACTTACCGTAAAATTGACTTTTTGTATGTGTGTAGTTCTGTGAATCTATATATTCATATAACTGCTGCCAAAGTCAGGATATAGAACAATTCTATTGCCCCATAAAACTCCCTCATATTACCCCTTTGTATTTGTACCCTTCCTACACCCCTAATCCCTGGCAACCATTGATCTGTTCTCTGTCACTATAGTTTGTCTTTAGGAGAATGCCATAGTACAAATGGAATTATACAGAATGTACATTTTTGAGACTGGCCTCTTGCCCTCAGCGTAATGCCTTTTGAGATTTTTCCAAGTTGTTCAGTATATCAACAGTTTTGTTGTTTGCTTTATATTGGCATTTTGTTTTGTTTTATTTTTGGTTGACTAGTTGTCCTTTTTATGGATAAACCACAACTTATCCATTCAGTTATTGAAGGATATGATGTTGCTTCTATTCTTACATGATTATGAACAGAGCTGCTATAAACATTTGTATACAGGTTCTTGTGTGAATGTTAGTTTTCTTTTTTTTAATTTAATTTTAAAGATTATTTATTTATTTAGTTATTTATTTATTGGCTGCATCGGGTCTTAGTTGTGGCATGCGGGATCTTCGTTGAGGCATGTGGGATCCTTTGTTGTGGAGCACAGGCTTCTCTCTCGTTGTGGCATGCAGGTTTTTTCTCTTTTCTAGTTGTGGCGCTCAGGCTCCAGGGTGTGTGGGCTCTGTAGTTTGCAGCACGCAGGCTCTCTAGTTGAGGCGTGCGAGCTCAGTACTGTGGTGCGCGGGCTTAGTTGCCCCACTGCACGTGGGGTCCTAGTTCCCTAGCCAGGGATCGAACCCGCGTTTCCTGCATTAGAAGATGGATTATTTACCACTGGACCACCAGGGAAGTCCCTGTGAATGTTAGTTTTCATTTCTCTAGGGTAAGTACTCAGAACTTGGATGTCTGGGGCAGATAGTAAGTATATGCTTAACTTAATAAGAAACTGCAAAATTGATTTCCAGAGTAGCTGTATCATTTTGCATCACACCAGTGATATTGGAGAGTTGCAGTTGTTACGCATCCTCACCAGTACTTCGTGTTGTCAGTATTTTTTTTTTTGCGGTACGCGGGCCTCTCACTGTTGTGGCCTCTCCCGTTGCGGGGCACAGGCTCCGGACGCGCAGGCTCAGCGGCCATGGCTCACGGGCCCAGCCGCTCCGCGGCATGTGGGATCTTCCCGGACTGGGGCACGAACCCGTGTCCCCTGCATCGGCAGGCGGACTCTCAACCACTGCACCACCCGGGAAGCCCATCAGTATTTTTTATTTTATCCATTCTAATAGGTAGGAAGTGGTATCTATTGTAGCTTTAATTTGCATTTCTCTAATGACTAATGATCTTTTTATGTAAATATTTTCGATCCATACATCCTTTTTGGTGAAGTATCTATTCAAGTCTTTTGCCCATTTTAAAAACTGTGTTGTTTTCTTACTGTTGAGTTTGGGGGTTCTCTGTGTATCCTGTATTGAAGTTTTTTGTTACAGATGTAATTTGCAACTATTTTCTCTTAATCTTTTCATTTTTCTCATAGTGTATTATGCAGAACGGTAGTTTTAAATTTTGATGAAGTCCAATTTGTCTGTATTTTCTCTTATGGATTATGCTTTTAGAGTCATGTAAGAATTTTTTGTCTAAGAAAGTACATTAGTGAATGCCTAGGACTGAAGTTGGAGAAGGATGGGGTCTGTGGTAGGTACAAAATTTCTTTTTAGGGTGATGAAAATGTCCTAAAATTAATTTATAGTGATATTCTCACAACTCAGTGAATGTATTAAGAACCATTGAACTGTATAACTTGGGTGTATTTTATGTTATGTAAATTATGTCATAAATTTGTATCTTGTATCTCAAAAATGCTATTTAAATTAATTGAATTAATTTATAATAAATATTGTATCAATAATATGCTGTACTTGATTAAATTAATTAAAATAAATTAATTCACTAAATTGATTAAAATAAGACTGTCTTAAAATAACTCTGTCTAATCTGAGGTCATAAAAAATCTATGTTTTCTTCTAAAATATATATAGTTTTGTAATATATATCTATAGCAATAGTCCATTTTGGGTTAATTTTTCTATAATTTCTGTATAAGGTGTAAACTTGAAGTTGAGGTAATTATTTTTGCTGTTGTTGTTAGTTGGCTGCCTAGTTGTTCCAACACCATTTGTTCAAAGGACTACCTTCCTCTTTTGATTTGCCTTCATACCTTTGTCAAGAATCATTTAGCCATATTTGTGCTGGTATATTTCAGGACCCTCTTCTGCTCTGCTGGTCTGTACTTTTACCAGTACCACACTGGCTTGATTACTGTAGCTCTATAGTAAGCTTGACATCTAGCAGTGCTGTTTCTCAACTTCATTTTTCTGATTCAAGTTTCTTTTGGCTAGTCTTGTTACTATACCTTTCCACATAAATTTTAGAATAAATCTGTCTATATCTACAAAAAAATCGCTGGGATTTTGTTTGGAATTGTGTTAAATCTATAGATCAGTTCGGAGAGGATTAACATTTTTATAGGATCAGTCTTCCAATCCATGAATATCCTATCTCTTGTCATTTATCTAAGTCTTTTTTGATTTATGTCATCAACATTTTGTACTGTTCAGTATACAGATACTATGCATGTTTTGTTAGATTTATATTTAAGTATTTCATTATTTTTGAACTCTTAGACATTAAAAAAAAATTCTGTTTTAAAAGTTTTCTGTTCATTGTGAATATATAGAAATACAGTTGATTTTTGTGTGTTAACGTTGTATTCTATGACCTAACTAAAATCAATAATTCTTTCTTAAGAAGTTTTTGTGGCTTGTTGGGATTTTCTACTATCATTTTCCTTTTCAATCTCTATCACTTATATTTCTTACTTTAAGCTTACTTCACTGGCAAGAATTTCCAGTATGATGTTGAATAGGAGTGGTGAGAGTACATAGCCATGCCATATTCACAGTCTTAGGGGGGAAAACATTCTGTCTTTCACTTTTAAATATGATGTTAGCTATAGTCTTTTATTTTTAATTGAAGTATAGTTGATGTACAATATTATATAAGTTATAGGTGTAAAATATAGTGATTCACAATTTTTAAAGGTTATACTCTATTTATAGTTATTACAATATGTGGACTATATTCCTCATGTTGTACAGTATATTTTTGTAGCTTATTTTATGCATAATAATTTGTACCTCTTAATCTCCTCTATTGCCCCTCCCCCCTTCCCTCTCCCCATGGGTAACTACTAGTTTGTTCTCTGTATCTGTGAGTCTGCTTCATTTTTGTTATATTCACTGGTCTGTTTTATTTTTTAGATTCCATATATAATGATATCATATAATATTTGTCTTTCTCTGTCTTCTTTCACTTAACATAATACCCTCCAAGTCCATCAGTGTTGCTGCAAATGGCAAAATTTCATTCCTTTTTATGGCTGAGTAGTATTCCATTCTATGTACATACCACATCTTCTTTATCCATTCTTCAGCTGATAGACACTTAGGTTGCTTCCCTGTCTTGACTATTGTAAATAAAGCTGCTTTGAACATTGGTGTGCATGTATCTTTTTGAATTAGTGTTTCTGTTTTTTTTCCAATTTATACCCAGGAGTGGAATTGCTGGGTCATATGGTCGTTCCCTTTCTAGTTTTTTTGAGAAACCTCCATACCGTTTTCCACAGTGGCTGCACCAGTTTACCTTCGCACCAACAGTTTATGAGGGTTCCCTTTTCTGCACATCCTAGCCAACATTTATTATCTGTGTTCTTTTCGATAATAGCCATTCTGACAGGTGTGAGATTTTCTCATTGTGGTTTTGGTTTGCTTTTCCCTGATGATTAGCAATGTTGAGCATCTTTTCATGTGCCTGTTGGCCATTTGCATTTCTTTGGAAAAATGTCTGTTCAGTTCTTCTGCCCATTTTTTGATTTGTTTGTTTGTTTTTTTGATGTTGAGTTCTATGAGCTATTTGGGTATGTTGGATATTAAGCCCTTATCGGTCATAACATTTGCAGATATTTCTCCCATTCAGTACATTGTCTTTTCATTTTGTCAGTGGTTTCCTTTACTGTGCAAAAGCTTTTAAGTTTAATTAGGTCCCATTTGTTTATTTTTGCTTTTATTTCCTTTGCTTTAGGAGGCAGATTCAAAAAAACCTTGCTACGATTTATGTCAGAGTGTTCTGCCTATGTTTTCCTCTAGGAGTTTTATGCTTTCCAGTCTTACATTTAGGTCTTTAACACCATATACAAAAATAAACTCAACATGGATTATAAACTTAAATTTAAGACCGGAAACTGTAGTCTTTTTAAAAATATACCTTCTTTAGGTTGAGGAAGTTCCCAACCATCCCTACCTTGCTGAGAGTATTATCATGAATGGTTGTTGTTTTGTTAAAACGGTTTTTCTGTGTCAATTTATATTACCCTGTAGCTTTTATTTGTTAGACTCTTAATATACTGGATTAAATTGATTTTCAAATACTGAACCAACAGTGCATTCCTATGATAAGTCCCACTTCGTTGTGTTGTATCATTCTTTATATATATTGTCGGACTATATTTGCTAACATTTGGTAAAAGATTTTTATGTTTATGAGGGAAATTGGTTTTTAGGTTTCATTTCTTGGGCTGTCATCTGTTTTTAAATTTTTAATTTTATTTATTTATTAATAAGTTAGTTAATACAAATAAAATAGGCAGAAAATATGATTTCCAAATTTTGAATAGTATAGATCTTAAGTATTGTGGAGTTCATGGTGGAAGGTGATCAATGTCGTTGTTTATCTTTGATATTAGGGTAACTCAATTTTATACAACGAATAGAGAATTGTTTCCTTATCTTCAGTTTTCTAGAAATATTTGGTAGAATCAATGTTATTTGTTCTTTTAATATTTGGTAGAATTCACCAGAGAAACCATTTGACCTTGGGAATTTTTTTTTCCTAAAGATTTTTAACTATGAATACAATTTCTTTAATAATTATAGAACTATTCATGTTATCTATTTCATCTCTTTTTCACTTTGCAGCTTTTTAGCAAGTTGTCAGTTTTTTTCAAGGTGTTAAACTTATGTGCATGGAGTTCTTTGTAATATATCCTTATTTTAATGTCTGCAGAATCCGTACAGGAATCCCCCTCTTTCATTCCTGCTATGGTAGTTTGTCTGTCTCTCCATCTATCTCTCTCTCTTTTTTTTGTCTTCAGTTTTGTCAGAGGTTTATCAATTTTGAAGATCTTTCCAAAGCACTAGCTTTTGGTGTCATTGATTTTCTCTGTTACATATGCTTTATATTTTATTGACTTATCTTACTTGTTATTTCCTTCCTTATGCTTGCTGTTATTTTTCTAGTTTCTTAAGATGAAAGTTTGGATTACTTACTTGAGATCATTTTCTTTTTCTAATATAAGCATTTAGCTGCTAGCAGTAATTTAGCTGAATTCCACAGCTTTCGCAATGTTGTGTTCTCATTTTTGTTTAGTTCACAATATTTTCTAGTTTTGTTGGAGATTTTCTGTTTGACCTGTGGATTATTTAGAAATATGTTGTTTAATTTTCAAGTGTTTGGAGATTTTATTACTGTCCTTCCGTAATTTAGTTCTAGTTTACTTTCATTATGGGCATAGAAATTGCTTTGAATGATTTAACTTTAAAAATTCCTAAGTTTTGTTTTCTAAACAGAGATATGGTCTATCTTGGTGAGTATTCTATGTGCACTTGGAAAGAATGTGTATTCTGTTGTTGGGTCAAGTGTTCTAAGATTGTCAGATCCAATTGCTTGATGATATAGTCCAATTATTCTACATCTTAATGATTTATTGTCTCTTAGTTTTGTCTATTACTGAGAAAAGAGTGTAGAAGTCTCCACATATAATTGTGGATTTGTATGTCTATCTGTCATTTTTTCTTCATTTTTTTAAGCTCTACTATTAGGTGTTCATGCAATTAAGATTGTTATTTTTAGTCTTTATGGATGTTTTGATCCTGTTACCATTATTGCTCTTTTCTTTTCCTTGTTAAATTTCTTTGCTCCAATGTCTAATTTCTCTTACATTAATATAGCTACTAATGCTTATTTTGGTTAATATGTATATGATATATTTCTTTTCAATCATTTGGTTTTTAACCTACCTGTATTATTACATTAGAAGTTTCTCAGAGATATAGTTGGTTCACTTACATACATTATGAAAATCTTAGATTTTCAATTTGTTTGGTTGGGCCATTTAAATTTAGTGTAATTACTGACATGGTTGGATTTAGGACTATTATTTTATTGTTTTCTGTTTTCTCTGTTTTTGGTTTCTTTGTGTTCTCTAGTCCCTGTTTTCTCTGGTGTTATTTGAATATTAAAAAAAATACTTTATCTACTGTGTTTTTAAACTTTACCTCATCTTATAATTTTGGTAGTGAATTCTCTTGGGATTACAAGTGATTCCTGCAGAATCAATATTTTACCACTTCAAATAAAAAGTTCAAACCATGTAGGTTTATTTTTCCTACCCCCATTATTTTGCAGTTTTCTTTCATATTACCTATACATTCATTGAAAACCTCATTAGACTATAATTTTAATGTTCAGCAGTGCAACATATTATTTAAAAGTCAGTACCCTCTAGGTCCATCGATATTGTTGCAAATGGCAAGATTTCATTGTTTTTTATGCCTGAATTATACAAAAATATCTCACCTCTTTGTCCATTCTTCTGTCGATAGACATTTATATTGCTTCCATATCTTCCTTTGTTTTTTGTTAGTTTACATTTTTTTTGAATTTTATTTATCTTTTTATACAGCAGGTTCTTATTAGTCATCCATTTTATACACATCAATGTATACATGTCAATCCCAATCTCCCAATTCATCACCCCCCCCTTACTTTCCCCCCTTGGTGTCCATATATCTGTTGCCTACATCTGTGTCTCTTTCTGTCCTGCAAAGTGGTTCATCGGTACCATTTTTCTAGTTTCCATATATATGCATTAATATACGATATTTGTTTTTCTCTTTCTGACTTACTTCACTCTGTATGACAGTCTCTAGATTCATCCACGTCTCTACAAACAATCCGGTTTCATTCCTTTTTACGGCTGAGTAATATTCCATTGCATATATATACCACATATTCTTTATCCATTTGTCTGTCGATGGGCATTTAGGTTGCTTCCATGACCTGGCTATTGTAACTAGTGCTGCAATAAACATTGGGGTGTATGTGTCTTTTTGAATTATGGTTTTCTCTGGGTATATGCCCAGTAGTGGGCTTGCTGGGTCATATGGTAATTCTATTTTTAGTTTTTTAAGGAACCTCCATACTGTTCTCCATAGTGGCTGTATCAATTTACATTCCCACCAATAGTGCAAGAGGGTTCCCTTTTCTCCACACCCTCTCCAGCATTTGTTGTTTGTAGATTTTATGATCATGCCCATTCTAACTGGTGTAAGGCAATACCTCATTGTAGTTTTGATTTACATTTCTGTAATAATTAGTGATGTTGAGCAACTTTTCATGTGCTTCTTGGCCATCTGTATGTCCTCTTTGGAGAAATGTCTATTTAGGTCTTCTGCCCATTTTTGGATTATGTTGTTTGTTTTTTTTAATACTGAGCTGCATGAGCTGTTTATATATTTTGGAGATTAATCCTTTGTCCATTGATTCATTTGCAAATATTTTTCCCATTCTGAGGGTTGTATTTTTGTCTTGTTTGTTGTTTCCTTTGCTTTGCAAAAGCTTTTAAGTTTCATTAGGTCCCATTTGTTTATTTTTATTTCCATTACTCTAAGAGGTGGATCAAAAAAGATCTTGCTGTGATTTATGTCAGAGTTTTCTTCCTATGTTTTCCTCGAAGAGTTTTATAGTGTCTAGTCTTATATTTAGGTCTCTAATCAGTATTGAGTTTATATTTGTGTATGGTGTTAGGGAGTGTTCTAATTTCATTCTTTTACATGTAGCTGTCCAGTTTTCCCAGCACCACTTATTGAAGAGACTGTCTTTTTCCATTGTATATCCTTGCCTCCTTTGTCACAGATTAGTTGGCCATAGGTGGGTGGGTTTATCTCTGGGCTTTCTATCATGTTCCATTGATCTATATTTCTGTTTCTGCAACAGTACCATATTATCTTGATTACTGTAGCTTTGTAGTATAGTCTGAAGTCAGGGAGTCTGATTCCTCCAGCTCCGTTTTTTTCCCTCAAGACCGCTTTGGCTATTCTGGGTCTTTTGTGTCTCCACACAAATTTGAAGATTTTTTGGTCTAGTTCTGTAAAAAATGCCATTGGTCATTTGATAGGGATTACATTGAATCTGTAGATTGCTTTGGGTAGTGGAGTCTTTTTCACAATATTGATTCTTCCAATCCAAGAACATGGAATATGTCTCCATCTGTTGGTTTCATCTTTAATTTCTTTCAACAGTGTCTTATAGTTTTCTGCATACAGGTCTTTTGTCTCCCTAGGTAGGTTTATCCCTACGTATTTTATACTTTTTGTTGCAATGGTAAATGGGGGTGTTTCCTTAATTTCTCTTTCAGATTTTTCATCATTACTGTATAGGAATGCAAGAGATTTCTGTGCATTAGTTTTGTATCCTGCAACTTTACCAGATTCATTGATTAGCTCCAGTCGCTTTGTTGTAGCATCTTTAGGATTCTGTATGTATAGTATCATGTCATCTGCAAACAGTGACAACTTTACTTCTTCTTTTCCAATTTGTATTCCTTTTATTTCTTTTTCTTCTCTGATTGCCATGGCTAGGACTTCCAAAACTATGTTGAATAATACTGGTGAGAGACGACATCCTTGTCTTGTACCTGATCTTAGAGGAAATGCTTTCAGTGTTTCACCATTGAGAATGATGTTTGCTGTGGGTTTGTTGTATATGGCCTTTATTATGTTGAGGTAGGTTCCCTCTATGCCCACTTTCTGAAGAGTTTTTATCATAAATGGGTGTTGAGTTTTGTCAAAAGCTTTTTTTCGTCTATTGAGATGATCATATGGTTTTTCTTCTTCAGTTCGTTAATATGTTGTATCACATTGATTAATTTGCATATATTGAAGAATCCTTGCATCGCTAGGATAAATCCCACTTGATCATGGTGTATGATCCTTTTAATGTGTTGTTGGATTCTGTTTGCTAGTATTTTGTTGAGGATTTTTACATCTGTTTTCATCTGTGATATTGGTCCAGAATGTCCATTTTTTGTAGTATCTTTGTCTGGTTTTGGTATCAGGGTGATGGTGGCCTCATAGAATGAGTTTGGGAGTGTTCCTTCCTCTGCAGTTTTTTGGAAGAGTTTGAGAAGGATGGGTGTTAGCTCTTCTCTAAATGTTTGATGGAATTCACCTATGAAGCCATCTAGTCCTGGACCTTTGTTTGTTGGAAGATGTTTAATCACAGTTTCAATTTCATTACTTGTGATTGGTATGTTCATATATTCTAGTTCTTCCTGGTTCAGTCTTGGAAGGTTATACCTTTCTAAGAATTTGTCCATTTCTTCCAGGTTGTCCATTTTATTAGCATAGAGTTGCTTGTGTTAATCTCTTACGATGCTTTGTATTTCTGCAGTGTCTGTTATAACTTCTTTTTCATTTCTATTTTTATTGATTTGAGTCCTCTCCCTCTTTTTCTTGATGAGTCTGGTAATGGTTTATCAATTTTGTTTATCTTCTCAAAGAACCAGCTTTTAGTTTTATTGATCTTTGCTATTGTTTTCTTTTTTTCTATTTTATTTATTTCTGCTCTGATATTTATGATTTCTTTACTTCTGCTGACTTTAGGTTTTGTTTGTTCTTTCTCTAGTTCCTTTAGGTGTAACGTTAGATTGTTTATTTGAGATATTTCTTGTTTCTTGTGGTAGGCTTGTATAGCTATAAACTTCCCTCTTAGAACTGCTTTTGCTGCATCCCATAGGTTTTGGATCATCGTGGTTTTTTTTGTTTGTTTTTTTTTTTGGATCGTCGTGTTTTTAATGTCATTTGTCTCTATGTATTTTTTGATTTCCTCTTTGATTTCTTCAGTGATCTCTTGGTTATTTAGTAACATATTGTTTAGCCTCTATGTGTTTGTGCTTTTTACGTTTTTTTCAGTGTAAGTGATTTCTAATCTCATAGCGTTGTGCTCAGAAAAGATGCCTGATATGATTTCAGTATTCTTAAAGTTACCAAGGCTTGATTTGTGATGCAAGATATGATCTATCCTGGAGAATGTGCCATGTGCACTCGAGAAGAAAGTGTAATCTGTGGTTTTTGGATGGAATGTCCTGTAAATATCAATTAAATCTATCCGGTCTAGTGTGTCATGTAAAGCTTATTTTTTCTTTGTAATTTTCTGTTTGGATGATCTGTCCATCGGTGTAAGTGATGTGTTAACGTCCCCCACTATTACTGTGTTACTGTCGATTTCCTCTTGTAGAGCTGTTAGCAGTTGCCTATGTATGTAGGTGCTCCTGTGTTGGGTGCATATATATTTGTAATTGTTATATCTTCTTCTTGGATTGATCCCTTGATCATTATGTAGTGTCCTTCCTTGTCTCTTGTAACATTCTTTATTTTAAAGTTTATTTTATCTGATATAAGCATTGCTACTCCAGCTTTCTTTTGAAAGGATATCTTTTTCCATCCCCTCACTTTCAGTCTGAATGTGTCCCTAGGTCTGAACTGGGTCTCTTGTAGACAGCATATATATGGGTCTTGTTTTTGTATCCATTCAGCAAACCTTTGTCTTTTTGTGGGAGCATTTAATCCATTCATGTTTAAGGTAATTATCGATATGTATGTTCCTATTACCATTTTCTTAATTGTTTTGGTTTTGTTTTTGTAGGTCCTTTTCTTCTCTTGTGTTTCCCAGTTAGAGAAGTTCCTTTAGCTTTTCTTGTAGAGCTGGTTTGGTGGTGCTGAATTCTCTTAGCTTTTGCTTATCTGTAAAGCTTTTGTTTTCTCCATCAAATCTGAATGAGATCCTTGCCATGTAGAGTAATCTTGGTTGTAGGTTCTTCCCTTTCATTACTTTCAATATGTCCTGTCACTCCCTTCTGGCTTGTAGAGTTTCTGCTGAGAAATCAGCTGTTAACCTTACGGGATTTCCCTTGTATGGCATTTGTCATTTTTCCCTTGCTGCTTTCAATAATATTTCTTTGTCTTCAATTTTTGTGAACTTGATTACTATGTGTCTCGGCATATTTCTGCTTGGGTTTTTCCTGTATGGGACTCTCTGCACTTCCTGGACTTGTGTGGCTATTTCCTTTCCCATGTTGGGGAAGTTTTTGACTCTAATCTTTTCAAATATTTTCTCGGGTCCTTCCTCCCTCTCTTGTCCTTCTGGGACCCCTGTAATGCAAATGTTGTTGTGTTTAATGTTGTCCCAGAGGTCTCTTAGGCTGTCTTCATTTCTTTTCATTCTTTTTTCATTATTCTCTTCCGCAGCAGTGAATTCACCATTCTGTCTTCCAGGTCACTTATCCATTCCTCTGCCTCAGTTATTCTGCTATTGATTCTTTCTAGTGTATTTTTCATTTCAGTTATTGTGTTGTTCATCTCTGTCTGTTCGTTCTTTAATTCTTCTAGATCTTTGTTAAACATTTCTTGCATCTTCTCGATCTTTTCCTCCATTCTTTTTCCGAGGTCCTCGATAATCTTCATTATCATTATTCTGAATTCTTTTTCTGGAAAGTTGCCTACCTCCACTTCATTTAATTGTTTTTCTGGTGTTTTATCTTGTTCCTTCATCTGGTACATAGCCCTCTGCCTTATCATCTTGTCTATCTTTCTGTGAATGTGGTTTTAGTTCCACGGGCTGCAGGATTGTAGTTCTTCTTGCTTATGCTTTCTGCTCTCTGGTGGATGAGGCTATCTAAAAGGCTTGTGCTGCTTACATATCTTAACTGCTGTAAATAATGCTGCAGTGAACATAAGGATGAATATATCTTTCTGAACTAATGGTTTTGTTTTCTTTGGGGAAATACCTGGAAATAGAATTGCTGACACTAGAGGGTATTATGCTAAGTGAAATAAATCAGACAGGGAAAGACAAATATGATTTCAATTATAATGGAATCTGAAAAACAAAACAAAGCAAACCAAACAGAACAGAAACAGACTCATAGATTCACAGAGCAAACTAGTGGTTGCCAGAGGGGCGATGTAGGGTTGGCAAAATAGGTGAAGAGAATTAAAAGGTACAGACTTTGAATTTTAAAATAAATGAGTCACAGGGGTGTAATATAGTCATAGCATAAGGAATATAGTCAATGATACTTTTGTGTATGCTGACAGATGGCTACTAGACTTAATGTGATCATTTCACAATGTATTTGATTGTCAAATAACTATGTTGTATACCTGAAACTAATAACATTGCACATCAACTATACTTTCATAAAAAATAAAGTGGCTGAAGACACATAAAAAGCCAATGGAAGAGTAATATATATTTATCTTAATTTTCCACTTCTGTTGCTTTCTGTTCCTTCCTGATATTCCACGTTTCTTTCTTGTATAATTCCCCTTCTGTCTGAAGATCTTGCTTTAGCAATTATTTTAGAGCAACAGTTTTTCTTAATTTTCTTTCATCTGAGAATGTCTTTATTTTTGTTCATGGAGGATATTTTTTTCTGAAGATAGAATCCAGGTTTTGCAGTTGTTTTCTTTTAGCACTTGAAATATATTGTTCTGCTTTCTTCTTGGCTCCATGGTTTCTAATGAGAACCGTGCAGCCATTTAATTTTTGTTCACCTATAAGTAATGCATAATTTTACTCAGTTTGCTTTCCATATTTTTCTTTGTGTTTAGTTTTCAGTAGTTTGATTGTGATTTGTCCTGGCATGGATTTCTTCAAGTTTATCCTTTTCTGGGTTTTCTGAGATTATTGAATTTGTAGGAGTGTGTTTTTCCTCAAATTCAGGAATTTTTCAGTCATTATTTCTTCAAATATTTTTACCATGCTGTACCTTTTTTCATCTTATACTGGTCCTTTGTTGACATGAATATTAGGCTTTTGGGAATTTTTCCACTAGTAACTGAGGCTCTCTTAACTTTTTTCCAGTCGTTTTTCTCTATATTTCACATTGGATAATTTCTATTGAGCTGTCTTTACATTTTCAAACTGTTTCTTCTGTCATCTCCATTCTGCTATCTGCCCATTTAGTGAGTTTAATGATCCCTTAGTTATTCTATTTTTCAGTTCTAGTTAACATTTCCATTTAGTTCTTCTTTACATCTTCTTTTTCTGAGACTTTTAAACTTCCCAGTCATTTCAGGAGTGTTCACAATTACTTGGAGTTATTTTAAAATTTGTCTGACAATTTCAATTTCCGTGTCATCTGGGATAGGTGTCTCTTAATTGTCTTTTTCCATGGGAAGTGAGGTTTAAATGCCATGTAATTTTGGATTGTATCCTAGACTTTTTGAATTTTATTTTCTGAGTCTACTTCTTATTTAAGTCCTACAGAGAATTTCAGCATTTTTGTTTTAGCAGATGATCAGTCTACTTGGGTTTAGGCCACAAGTCCTGAGCAGCTTTATATGGACAGTAGTCTCAGCATCAGTTGTGTGGTCAAAGCCTCTGCAGTGCTACTTGGATCTGTCCTTCATGTGTACCTCCTACTGGGGGATTTGAACAGTGGTCTATCCCACTATAATTTAGTTCTCAAAGTCTTTGTATGCTGTTTACGGTCAGATCCATACATGTTCATCCTGTGCTGAGCCCAGGAGTTCATAAACAACCATAAGAGGTCTTTTTCTGAGCTTCTTTCTATCTATAATCTCCCCCATATTTCCTGTTTTCCAAGGGTTTCCTTCTCAGTCACCTGGCCAGAAAGCTGAAACTCTAGTTATCCTACTCTGCCATGTATTTCACACAAAAGCATCAAAGTCCAGGGCCAGGCAGTGGGAGAAGAGAGGGGAAAAAATGTCACCCAATGTTACTACTGCAGCTCCCTTAACCAGAGAAGATTGCCTTCCCTCAGAGTTTTGGATCCTGTGGCTCCTGTTATTGCCCTGCTGCAATGAGATTGTTTGGGGGCCAGGGCACAAGAGAACAGAGAATGGAAAAAAAGGAGAAAAAACCAGTAGCTTTCTACTCTCCTTTCCCACTCCTTAAGTCATTCTTAGTAGTCTTCTCTCAGATCTCTCTTTGTCCAATTAGTTCCCACTTCCTAGTTTTAAGCTGTGTTGATTTTAGGTATGGGGATAATGCAGGAGGAAAAGGAATGTGGCAGTTTTACTTTCAGCTGGGTGGTACTTGAAATCCTGTTCGTCTTCTACTATTTACTTGTTAGAGTCTTCAGTAACTGCTGCATGAAACAGAGAATAGAGCAGTGCTCACCAAGGGTTGGGGAGCAGGGGAAAGGGAGAGATGTTCAATTGGCATAAAGTTTCAGTTATGCAAGATGAATAAGTTCTTGAGACCTGCTGTACAACAGAGCACCTATATTTAACAATACTGTGTTGTCCACTTAAAATTTGTTAAAAGTGTAGATCTCATGTGAAGTGCTCCAAAAAAATGAGGTGAGATACAAACTTTATGATGTAATGGATGTGTCTATTACTTTAATTATGGTTTCATGGGTGTGTGCTTATATTCAAACTCATTTAATTATGGACTTAAATATGTGCAGCGTTTTTGTATATCAATGATACCTGAATAAAGCTGTTAAAAAAATAGCTGCTGCATGCATTTTGCCCAGATTTTCTAGCCACAGTTAGTGGGAAAGATAGTGTGTGATTACTTTCTTACTCAGACCCAGAGCCTCCCATCAGCCATATGATCTTTTTGTTTGCTGAGGCACATTTTTGCTGAGGTACATTTTTTAAACATCATGGCCTTTTATGTATGAATCAGTTTCATCACTAGTTGAGAGTCTTTATGATAGTAGGATACAGTATCTTACCCAGAGTTGTATGACCTGCAATGCTTAGGAGAATGATGTGTACATCACCCATTGTTACACAGAAACTATTTGTTGAATCAGTGATTACATAAAATCAATTCACTTTCCCTCTGGATCATTCCAATTAAGACAGTCTAGGGGAAATCCAGATGTTTTGAATACAGTTATGAATAAAATAAAATAGCTATTATACATTCATCTCTTTACCAGAAAATCAAGTAAAAGACCTGCCCCTAAGTAAAATCTTGTTCTAATAGAGAGGGAGGATGAGAGGGAGAGAAAGAGAGAGCAAACCTACATAACTAACAGTTAGAAGGTGCTTAATGTCATTAAAAATAATGTTCAAAATTGATTTCCTAAGGAGAAACTGCTGAAATGCCTACATTTTAGCCCTTCTGTCATTAGAGTTACATTAAATGTTTCAACCTCATGATTTGACTCAAGTCATTTGACTCAGTTTTTATTGGTAGATCAGTAATTAATGGAATAGCCTGAGCAATTTCAGAATTAACTTTATTAATTTGACAACATTTATTTAACAAACATCAAACTCCTACACTATGAAAAGCTCTTGATGATGTGATCGGATGTAAACGTGAGTGAAATAGTTACTTTCCTCCATGATAGAGGCTGACAGACTTTTTCTGCAAAGCATCACATAGTAAATATTTTAGGCTTTTCAGGCCGTATGGTCTGTGTCACAACCACTCAACTCCGCTGCTGTAGTGCAGAAACACATGGACAATATGTATAGACAAAATGTATATGAATGGACATGGCTGTCTTTCAGTAAAACTTTATGTACTAAAGCAAGTGGCACACTGAACTTGGGCTCTAGTTTGCCTGGGTACTATGAGAGTACAGGATATGAGTCCTCTAACCTAGTCTGCCAAAAATGATGCTTGCAGAAGTCTTCCTGGAAAAGGTGATGTCTGAGATAAGTTCCGAAGTAAAAGTAAAGTTAGGTGAAGAATTATCAGAGAGAAAAAGGTGGGGTTAAAGTATATTTTATCAGGAGGAAATAACATGAGCAGAGGTACAGAGGTATGTGTAAAGAATTACGCATAGATTTGGATTTTCTGAAGCTTAAAAGAAAAGGCCAGGAGTGAGTGTTTCTAAGCCGGTGTGGTGCTCAAATGAGAGGTGAGTTTGGAAAGGTCAGTAGGTATCCAGTGAAGGGTCTTAGGCAAAGCATCAATGTGTTCAGGTTTTCATTTTATATAAATACACTTTCTAAGTGTGTGTGGAACTCAAGTGAGATGGAAGATGATGGGGGTGGGGAAGCAAGAACGGCGTGTGCCACAATTGTTGAGCACTTCATCATTTCCCTGTTGATCACTGGATTTTTTCCTGTTTTGGTATCTTGCCTACAAAGACACTGGATTTTATGCTGTGACTTAAGACAAGCTTCAGATGATTCTTTTCCTTCCTTTGTGATTCTAAGGCAAAGCATAACCCCATATCATCTGATGGTGAATAGTTTTCCAACTTCAGTGAAGAATAATTTACAAATATACTTGTATATATTTAAAGTATACAATGTGATGATTTGATATACATATACATTGTGGAATGATTACCAAGATCAAGATAATTAATACATCCGTCACCTCATATAGTTAACTCTTTGTGTGTGTGTGTGTGTGTGTGTGTGTGTGTGTGTGAAGAATGCTTCAAATCTACTATCATCAACTTTCAAGTATAAAATACCATATTATTAACTGTATTCACTATGCTGTACATTAGATCCTCAGAACTTATTCTTATAACTGAAAGTTTGTACCCTTTGACCTACATCACCACATTTCTTCCTCTTGCACAGTCCCTGGCAACCATTGTATTCTCTGTTTCTATGAAATTGGCTTTTTTTTCTTTTCTTTTTTTGTTTTAAGATTCCACATGTAAGTGATGTCATAAGATAGTTATCTTTCTCTGTTTGGTTTATTTCACTTAGCATAATGTGTGCTAGATCCATCCATGTTGCAAATGACAGAATTTACTTTTTTTTTTGGCTGAATAATACTCCATTACATATATAAGATATAAAATATATAGGATATATAAGATATATAAGGTAACATAAGATGTAAGATAAGCTATAGGATATTATATATACCATATATATAGAATTATATATTATATACACATATATACAGGTCTTCCTCCACTTATGATTGGTTTACATTCTGATAAACCCATCATCAATTGAACATGTCATAAGTTGAAATGCGTTTGATACAACTAACCTATCAAGCATCACAGCTTAGCCTAGCCTAAGCTAACTGTGCTCAGAACACTTACACTAGCCTACAGTGAGGCAAAGTCATGTAACACAAAACCTATTCTATAATAAAGTGTTGCATATCACATGTAGTTCATTGAATACTGTACTGAAAGTGGAAAACAGAATCGTTATGAGGATACTGCATTGTTGTAAATATATTGGGTGTTTACCCTTGTGATCCTGTCGCTGACTGCTGCCACTGCCCAGTATCACAAGAGAGTATCCTACAGCGCTAGCCCAGGAAAAGTTCAAATGCAAAGTCTGAAGTACTTTTTCCAGTGAATGCATATTGCTTTCACACACATTGTAAAGTTGCAAAATCTAAGTTGAACCATCATAAGTTGGGTACTGTCTGTATATATACATCTCATATCTTCTTTATTCATCTTTCGGAGGTTAAACAACATTTAGGTTGTTTTTTGTGTCTAAGCTATTATGAATAATGCTGCAATGAACATGGATGTGCAGATATCTCTTTAAGATACTGATTTCACTTTCTTCATATATGTACCCAGGAGTGAGATTTATGGATCATATGGTAGTTCTATTTTTAATTTTTTGAGGAACAGCCATACTGTTTTCTGTAATGGCTGTACCAATTTACATTACTACCAGCAGTGTATAAGGTCTCCTTTTCTCCACATCTTCACCAATATTTGGTGTATCTTGTCTATTTGGTGGTCATCTTAACAGGTGTGAGGTGATAACTTATGCTTTTGAGGTGCATTTCCCTGCTGATTAGTGATGTTGAGCACCTTTTCATATACCTATTGGCCATTTGAATGTCTTTGGAAAAATGTCTATTTGGGTCCTTTGCCCATTTTTCAATTGTTTGTTTTTGCTATTGAGTTGTATGAGTTCTTTATATATTTTGGATATTAAACCCTTTTAGATGTATGGTTTGCGAGTACCTTCTCCCATTCTCTAGGTTGCCTTTTTGATTTATTGTTTACTTTGCTGTGCTGAAGATTTTTAGTTTGATATAGTCTCTTGTTTATTTTAATCGTTGCCTATGCTACTGGTGTCTTATCCAAGAAATCATTGCCAAGGAACCTTTTATTCTGTTTTCTTCTAGAAGTTTTATGGTTTCAGGTCTTACATTTGAGTCTTTGATCCATTTTGAGTTAAATTTTGTAAGTGGTATAAAGTAAAGTGTCCAGTTTTATTTCTTTGCCTGTTTTCTCAACAGCATTTATTGAAGAAACTATCCTTTTCCTACTGTGCGTTCTTGGCACCATTGTCAAAAGTTAATTGACCATGTATGCATGGATTTATGTCTGGGCTCTCTATTGTGATCTATGTGTGTGTTTCTATGCCTGGACCATATTGTTTTGACTACTATAGCTTTGTAATATAGCTTGAAATCAAGAAGTGTCTACATTTAAAAGTGTATCATCACAAATAATAGTATGGTAATATAGTAATTTGAGGGCAGATGACAATAAAGTAACTTGAGGAAATATTTTCAATGTAGACTTTCTCAAGTTATTTTATTGTCACCTGCCTGAAAATTACCGTAATACCTCAACATATATATAGGGATTAGGAATGTGCCCTCTAGAGTTAGGAGACACAAAACTTGCACAATAATAAGCAGTGGTCCTGGCAAAACAAAAAACATGCTCTTTCCCTGACATCAACACAAAATAAAACAACAAACCTAAAGGAAAACCAAGACTCCTGATTCAGCTATACCACTGTCCTGCAGTTTATTCACTCTGCTTAATTCTTCCCCCTTTGTCATCTCTAATTCTTAATCCAGAGGACCAGCATATGTGGAATAAATAGAAATCCTTTCAGTTCATTATACTTCACCTTGGGATAGCTCTTGTTTCCAGATGTCCTGGGAACTGTTTCTACTTAGCAAATACATTTCTTTCTTAGGAAACCATACTTACTCACAAACTATCACACTGACAAACCAGATATGAAAGAAAGATACCATCCTCCATACCCAATTTTCTCTTCTTTTTATGCTTTAGAGACATAAATTCATTTTAGCTTTCATGAAAAGACTGGAGTTAACAGATTTTTGCCTGCAGTCATCCTAATAGACGTGTGGGCTTTCGAGTCGTTGGATCTGGATTCAAATGTCAGCTCTTGCACTTAACTATGCTTAATGTCTAAACTGAGAAATTTAGATGTTTAAGCTCACTTTCCTTTTCCATATATATGTAGATAATTTAACATAAATAAAAACCCATAGAATTATTAAGATTCAAATAAAAATTTGTAGGTGTTGTTATCTCTTTTCAGAAACCAAGGGTAAATGAAGTTAAGTATGCTGTACAATCATATTCTATAATAACAAGTAACATTTTTTACACTCAGAAAATGTTAGTGTCATACATTCTTCTGATATCCTCTCTTTATGGGAAAACAAAGCTTAGAGTTGATTCATAGATACCATTAAAAACATTCATCTACCTAAACTGTTGAGTCAGGTCAACATAACTGGAATGAGGTGAGGTTGGCATATTCCCTGCCCAATAGGAATTTTTGTTTGGATATATACCTTATTCCCCTCTAATTTGGGAAGTTTATACTGATGCTAATGTGTGTGTGCACACATACATAACAGAGATGGCAGTCCATCAAGCAGCCGCATAGCACAGGGAGATCAGCTCGGTGCTTTGTGACCGCCTGGAGGGGTGGGATAGGGAGGGTGAGAGGGAGGGAGATGCAAGAGGGAAGAGATATGGGAACATATGTATATGTATAACTGATTCACTTTGTTATAAAGCAGAAACTAACACACCATTGTAAAGCAATTATACCCCAATAAAGATGTTAAAAAAAAAAAAAAAGCCAGGGGCAATCCTAAGACTCTAGTCAGCACCACTTCTAAATTCAGTTGCTCTGAGCTGACTTAAATCCATCTTTCTTCATCTCCTGGGCAGGGTCTCTGTAGAGACATGGTAGTTCTGAGTCTGTGGCCTCATCTGGTACAAAACTGTTCTCTAATGAAAGGCCTGGGGCCAGAGACCTCATTTACTTTCCCCAGAGTCTTCACAGATGGAAATGAGGATTTCTATTTCACAAAGCAAAAGGGCATGCTGTCGGAACTACAGCGACTGCTTCTCGATTCAATAAAGCAAATTCAAAACCTAATGTCCCCCGCTGCTGACCTTGTCACAGTGACTGTGTTTTTTTCAACACTGTTGTATCTCCTTTGTAACTGTGTTTAACTCACTGCAGGGCCAGACACTTGCATGCATGGGAAGAGTGCTGCAAAAGCCTTTGCCCTGTTCAGTGCTGTAAGAAGAAGGATTCTTCAGAGGTGCCAGGAGAGATCTGTGGCTGCCAACAGAAGGTTTTAGAGACAACTATTTACTATTCTGGACTTTTCCTTTTAGGTACTATGCAGGGATAACCATTAGAATTCCATAGATACAACTTCTTCCTTTATAAATGAGGAATCTGAGGACCAGAAGTTCAATAACTTGCCTAAACTTATATCGATACATCAGTTGGTGGAGGTATTGTAAAATGGCGGCCACAGGAGGTCTGCATGCCACTGTCCAGGCAAAGTCTCTGCATTATAAACTCCTAGGAGGACTTGCTGTGTGGAGGGCCTGCTATGGTGTGCTTGGTTCATCATGGAGAGTGGGGCCAAAGCCTGTGAGGTCACACTGTCTGGGAATTTCTGTGAATAGACGGCTAAATCCATGAAGGTTGTGGATGGCCTGATGATCCCCATTGGGGACCCTGTTAACTACTATGTCGATACTAGTATGTGCTATGTGACACTCAGACAGTGTTCACTGGGCATCAAAGTGAAGATCATGTTGCCTTGGGACCCAAGTGGTAGGATTGGCCTTAAGAAGCCCCTGCCTGACCATGTGAGCATTATGGAACCCAGAGATGAGATACTGCCCAGCACCTCTGTCTCAGAACAGAACGGTGGGAAGCCAGAGCTGCCAGCTATGCCCCAGACAGTACACACGGCATAACAGGGTCTCCTTGGCTTTTGGATCTGGAGTCTGCAAGTTGCTCTCTAAAGATCTTTAGTAAAATCTGTTAAAAAAGAGAAAAAAAATCAAGATCTCACACAAGAGCCTTTTTAGAGCCGCAGGTTGTATTCTCCATTTACTAATCTCTAATAATCACTTATTTTACTCTGGACCAGTGTTTGTTTCAGATCAGAGTTTCTCCAAGTATGATCCCTGAGAAATATGCATCAGAATCTCCTTGTGTGCCAGTTAGAATGCAGATTCCTGGGACCTGCTCCAGGACTATAATTTTCATGTCTCTGAAATTGGAGAAATTTTCATTTTCAACATGCACCTGGGTGATTCCTGTGAAATATAGCGTTTTTTCTTTTTCTTTTGAACTAAATTTAGACTTACAGAAGAGCTGCAAAGATAGTACAGAAAGTTTCCATGTACACTTCATCCAGCTTCTTTTAATGTTAACATTTTACCTAATAATATAGTATACCTATCAAACCAAAAAATTACCATTGGAACATTATTAATAACCAATTATAGGCTTTATTCATATTTCACCAATTTTTTTTCACTAACTATATTTTTGTTGTTCTAGGACCCAATTTGTGGTCCCACATTGCTTTTAGTTATTACATATACCAAATTTTACTGCTCTAGATTGTAATCCCATGTTCCACACTACAGGGGTTGAATCCTGGCTCTGAAGGCAGCCAAAGGCTTAATTCAGGTACTCATGTGACGGTACTTAAATTCCAGCTACAATGACAGTACTTTTAATAATGCTGCAGAGATTCAATCACTCAGAAACTTAATTGAAGGACACATAAAACACCATTCAATCTCTCATTTTACTGATAGAGCTCCTGCATCCTAGAGAAGAAATTTGAGCAAGTTGATGGAAATATTGGAACTGTAGTCCATTTCACATGTCTCCAAGTTACCTTGCAATTTCTTTAAGCATCTGGCTTTGATTATAGTTCTTTCCTTTATTCTCAAAGTGAAGGTCAATGAACAGTTTTTAAAAATATCATCCATGATTTCCTATGGTTCTTCCAGTTATCCATGAGAGGAATAGGAGAAGGCTAGCATTCTCCAATTTGGTGATCAGGAAACAGGTTCAGAGAGTAAAAACTGAGGTCCCCAAGGTTCCATGGCAAGCAATACAGCTAAGCCCTATCCAGACCTCTACAAGCTGACTCCTGAATTAGTGCCATTCTGCAGTATGCCACACGCCTCCAGCCCTGAATTTATGCACTCGGTGCTGAAACGGATATTTTGTGTATTCATATAGAACATTTGGAGGAGTGAGTATTTATACACAAATTCAAATAGGGCACCCAAATGGGGAAACGTTGTGAACCTGGCATATTGAGCAATTATAAATGGGAGACATGACTGTGGGAAGGGAAATGACATAAATCAGTGTGAATATCTATTCTTGGTGGAAAAGACTAGATAATTCTAAGGGTTTTTTTTAACATCTTTATTGGGGTATAATTGCTTTACAATGGTGTGTTAGTTTCTGCTTTATAACAAAGTGAATCAG